>NC_068363.1:48363805-48501305 GCF_020536995.1 Dreissena polymorpha | reverse complement strand
AGGGTCATCAGATAAGCAAAAACAGGGTCAAAATCTGATAAAATAGCGCTTTTTAACTGACTGTACGAAAATCCGTATGTCCGAAAATTTAGAATCATGAAAACATAAATATTTTGGCTTAAAAAGGAAATGTAAGAAAATTTAGAATGTAAGAGAAAATACGGTGGTTTTATGGTGTTTAAATCGATTAGAAATAGGAAAACCTAAAGACATTATCTCAAGTGTGATTTTCAAAAGATTTTATATGAATGTACACACACGGTAAAACTAGTCTATTAAAATGAAATACCTTCATTGGTTCTCATGTTTTGAATATTTATTAAACATAGGTATTTGTGAACACTTGTTGTTATATAATATTGAAATGTACACGCATACTGAACATAAAATCATTAGCATAACGGCTAAGTTGGTTTTTACTAAGATTGCAATAGTGTTTATTTTATTATTATGAATCTTATGAGGATAATTTTGAAAGTATGACACAGAGTATCTGAAGAAGATTTATACATAATCACATATGTTGTTGTTGTTGTGGTTATTGTTTCAATATTTTTATGAGTATCATACATTCAATGACGAATAGCTATTAATTTGTCATACAAACACCATAATTATTATTGGATTGCGGAGATTAAACAAATCGATTCCCTAGTAACTGATATAACTGATACATTTTTTGAGCGACAATTTGAAACTAAATCTAGTATTATTTAAATTTGATTATTTTAATTGCAGACTTTTTTTATTAACCCCAATTATTGTGTACGCAACGTTTCTTTTATTTAAATCGCTGAGTACGAAGCATCAAGCTATTTTTTAATTAATTGACAGTGATCTTTAATGTATGTCATAATATAAATTGAAATCAATCTTAATTAAAGCTTGAGCGGTTGGTTTGTAATAAGTTTTGTAAATGTTGCTGTAGGATATGTATGCACAATAAATACTAACGCTCTGGCATATTGTGATGGTGATATGATTATATATTGCACAATGAATATGTGATGATGTTCTTGTGATAATATTGAGGCTATAATTAGTTTTTGAATTAAGCTAGCTAATTTCAAATAAGATACAAACACATCCCAATCCTAAAATTATCAGTAAGTTATAGTATTGTTTGCCTCTAGGCGCATAATTAATTGAAGGCCTAGTTTATCTGTTAATCCTCGCCCCATGTGGTGTCCCAGTGGGTACACTGATATTAATACACGATGTATTGGTCCACAATTAAATCTCTTATAAAAACATGTCTCTCAGGTGACTGAAAAATGGCTGTGTAGATACAACAAATACTACTACAACGGAGACTAAGATAACACATGTTACAATTAATTTGTCTTCCTTGCGTTCTTCTTATACGACAAACACTTCTAAAACAAAAAAGCAAAAAGCCGCTACTGCTACTGCTTCGGCTACTCTTACTGCTACTGCTACTGCTGCCGCTGCCGCTGCCACTGCCACTGCCACTGCCACTGCCACTGCCGCTGCCACTGCCGCTGCCGCTGCCGCTGCCACTGCCACTGCCGCTGCCACTGCCGCTGCCAGTGCTGCTGCTGCTGCTACTGATAGTGCTACTGCTACTGCCACTGCCACTGCTACTGCCACTGCTACTGCCACTGCTACTGCCACTGCTACTGCCACTGCTACTGCCACTGCTACTGCCACTGCTACTGCCACTGCCACTGCCGCTGCCACTGCCGCTGCTGCTGTTGCTTCTGATAGTGCTACTGCTGCTGCTGCTGCTTCTGCTGCTGTTGCTGCTGCTACTGTTACTGCTACTGATACGGCTACTGATACTGCTACTTCTACTGCTACTGCTAGTGCTACTGCTACTGCTACTGATTCTGCTACTGCTGCTGCTGCTACTGCTGCTGCTGCTGCTACTGCTACTATTGATAATAATTCTCCTTCTACTTCTCTTTCTAATATTGCTAGCGATGCTTCATAATTTATTTTTAAATGTATCATTTTGTTAAAACAGGAAAGAACTGTTATAGATATTTTCTTAAAGGGATCTTTTCACGCTTTTGGTAAATTGACAAAATTGAAAAAAGTTGTTTCAGATTCGTAAGTTTTCGTTTTAGTTATGATATTTGTGAGGAAACAGTAATACTGAACATTAACCATGCTCTAATATAGCCATTATATGCATCTTTTGACGATTTTAAAACCTAAAAATTATAAAGCGTTGCAACGCGAAACGATTGAATAATTTGGAGAGTTCTGTTTTTGTCGTTAAATTTTGTGAAACTACGAAGATTGCTTATATAAGGTATAAAATACGTCGAGAATGTGTACTCGGCGGAATAGCTCAGTAGGCTTAAGCGTTTATACAACAGGACTCTGCCAGGACTCCAGGGGTCACTGGTTCGAACCCTGCTCCGGGCAATGTACATTTCCTTTTTTTTTTTTTTTTTCTTGATTTTTTACTGGAGCTTTTATGATCCAATGTTTACATTTATCAATATAAAGCATTTAATGAATAAGTTAAAAAAAATGCCAAAATCTGTGAAAAGGCTCCTTTAAAGGTGTAAAGAATCTAAACTTTTCTGCGATTAAAGTTTTATTTAACTGGATTAGTATAGGCCACATAACAGACGCTATTGTACTGATTTGTACTAAACAACATTTTGTCATAATCAACAGTTTTAACATGCCGCAGTTTCCTTGGAAGTTGACCTTTGATTGGAGTTATGTATAAAACATTAACAAGGTATTTGTTGACAGTTTGTCCTGTCACAATTATATATTAGTTGAGCCAAACGTGTGATAAAGATCCCTTTTGGGGTGGCGATAAATACTATTTATATTGTTCAACAGTGGGAGACTGAGAAAACATATGTTACAATTAATTTGTCTACTTTGCCTGCTTCTTCTTTATATATTTTTCTTGCTAATCGTTTAAGTTTAGTTTTAGTTAAGTAGGTATATCAATTTACATTTTTTGATAGATATTTATTTGGATAGTAATAGTATGTTTTATTTGACTTGACATCATTGAACCGGTTTATTCATTGATAAGATCGGGATCTCCACAGGTGTTTAATCTCGATTGTTAGGTGGGGAGAAGGGTCCGAATGATAATGTTGTCGTCGGCTTACGAATCACATTTCACAAGTTTTAGACAAATATGCATACGTTATAAACCTAATTTAAGTATTACATAGATAATAACTTATCTTTATTTTGATGAACTACGTTTAAGGTATAAAACTATAATTATCTATGTGTTGTGTGCCGCATACATACCATCTTGCTTTTTTAAATTTGATCACAACGGTCCGAAGTCATAAACATTCATTATGCTTGGTTGCTAAAGCACAGTGTATACTAACTAACCTATGTTTATTGTTGTTTGCTAGGGTTATTATTATTATGTTTTATTTTATTTTTATTTTGGGGGGGGGGGTGGGAGGGCTTTTATAGAAGATTTCAACTAGTCCTTCAATTAACGAAAAAAAATATTGGTATAGGAAATATAAAAGAGTAATAGACAGCTTCATTCATGCTGTTCTATTATGGTGTTTTAACGCATATAATTATGTATGGTTGATGAAGCACATTGTATGCTACCGATGTTTATTGTTGTTTGATGATGATGTTAAGTTGGTGTTGCTGTTGTTGTTAATGATGATGAGGAGGAGGAGGAGGAAGAAGAAGAAGAAGAAGAAGAAGAAGATGATGATGATGATGATGATGATGGTGGTGGTGGTAGTAGTGACGACGACGACGATGATGATGATTTTGATTATGATAATGAGATTTGAATTAAATTAATGCGCAAAGATTTTTCTTTTTAGCGGCCAAATGCAGATATCTGCGCTCGGCCGCTGTAAGGGTTATGTAATATTTGCAATCTACATAGGAGTCAAAGCAGATACCAAGCACCATATGCTTATGAGAAACAAAAGCAAAATATTGGCAATCGCTGAAATCTCGAATATGACTTAATCATTTTATTAAAGGGATCTTTTCACGCTTTGGTAAATTGACAAAATTGAAAAAAGTTGTTTCAGATTCGCAAATTTTCGTTTTAGTTATGATATTTGTGAGGAAACAGTAATACTGAACATTTACCATGGTCTAATATAGCCATTATATGCATCTTTTGACGATTTTAAAACCTAAAAATTATAAAGCGTTGCAACGCGAAACGATTGAATAATTTGGAGAGTTCTGTTTTTGTCGTTAAATTTTGTGAAACTACGAAGATTGCTTATATAAGGTATAAAATACGACAAGTATGTGTACTTGGCGGAATAGCTCAGTAGGTTAAAGCGTTTTTACTTCAGGACTCTGGCAGGACACCAGGGGTCACTGGTTCGAAACCTACTCCGGGCAATGTTCTTTTCCTTTTTTTAATTTTATTCTTGATTTTTTACTGGAGCTTTTACGATCCAATGTTTACATTTATCAATATAAAGCATTTAATGAATAAGTTAAAAATGCCAAAATCTGTGAAAAGGCCCCTTTAAATGAAAACCGGTAACTATTTTAAACGGTTATTATATTGCAACAACTTAGCGGTGTTTATCCAAAAGACCATTGTTATAATTACAGGGACGTCAATAGGCCAAACTATTCAGGAAATATAATTGAGTCGTCAAGGATAGATTTTGAGATCAATGTACGTCCGATGAGATTTAAAGGGAGTTGGAGGCGTAGGGACAGATTCGTTCGAGTACGCGATCATTTGAGAACAAATTATGTTGAAGCTTTATCGGAATTCCGGAAATTTGCGATCGGTACCGATTTTTCCTGGTTCTTTTTTATTGATTCTGATAAGTTAGCGGCCGGCACGGACATGAATATTAACTGACGAAAACCTCTTCGCTACTTTCCGAAAATCTTCGACATGTTGCAAATATCCGTAATATTCCGCATTGTACTCACCAGAAATTGCAACTAGAAAGACTACAATAAATCAATTAGCTACGGCTCGGGCGGGGATTTACCTTTTATCCCTGTAAGGGACCTAATGCCCCAGACTACCGGCTATTTTTTCCGGAATTCGAACTTGATACACTTGATATCCCTGAATTAAATATTTATATCCGCAATTTTGATCTCTAGAGTGCTGACTGTTAGTATTGTATTTGACTGGAATGACTGTCGATCATGTGTTTTTAAGATTAAAACAAGCTTACGAAGAACTTTGTGTTTGCTTTTTTGTACGCTTTCTTTTTAAAAATGTATTGTCCGCCACGGACGCAACAATTGACCAAATGTACCAGATTGTGGTCTCTTTAAAGTGCTATGTTTTTACTGCCGTGATATCTTTAACAAACTACACATTATTGATCGTGGACGTTTTATACTCTTATTGAATTTGTTTCCCCAAAATATGCTCTTCTATTAGTAGATGTTTAGGTGACGATGTTCTAATTATAGATCTTACACGGCCAAGAAACACTAGATAGGTCTTTGCAAAGAGAGCTGTTGGATATCGTGAATGCGTTCAATGTGGCCTGTTTATTTCAGAAAGCTTTGTGCAATGTTTTATGGGGATTTCTATCAAATTGCCTATTGCAAAATTTGATTTAATTCATTCGGACCTACAAGCGGGAAACTTCTTCATTAAAATTCAATGGGCTTTTAAGAAGTTCGTTGAAAGGCCAAATTTGACGTTAAACAGCAACGCCGAAAAAATTACTACTCAGTCTTTTTTATCACTTTTTTTGTAAGATTTACCAGTAGACGTTCTTCAGTGAAATTAAGCAAACACACAGTGCCGACAAATATGGAAGGGTATTTAGGTAAAAATTACATCCTTCTTTGTGACTGTGTCATGATTCTTGATGGTACTTTCAATTAGTATGTAGACACCTTTTCATGCTTGATGACACTTACATCTTGCCTGATGTCCAATGTCTATTTACATTCTGCTTAATGGTATCATGCATGTGTACAGATGCAACATTCTTGTTCGTTAATTGCATGCTGCATATGTGTATGTTGGTTTGTGCAGAGAGACTTGTGCAATAGGCGCAGTGCATAATGAAATCAAATATTAATGCGTTTAATAAATTAACGCGATGGTAAGATGTGAGTTTCACCCAAGCACAAAGCAACATACTATCATGCATGATACAATGATGTCAATTGACAGTCATTCCGAAATGCTACGGAGGACTACGGAAATTTACGGCGTATAACGGAAATTTTATGTTATAGGAGAAGTTGCGCACCTTTGTAAGATATTTGCTACTGAACCGAAATTAACCGCGTGTTTGTAGACTTAACTTTTTTTTGGTTAATGACTAACCATAATTTTTGTACAGTAATTTACCTTCAATAACCAAAGAAAGTCTATGGATATATTTCAATATATGCTACTAATGCATGTATGCAGAGCTCCAGATAAGACGCTTAAAGTCGTAAAAAATTGAATTAAATTTAGTAAAAAGGTAGACTTAAATTCTGTGCGTACGGTTACACATTGGAAAAATAAAATAAGAATTCAAAATGTGTGATCATGCGTAAAACTCAATATCAATGCATATAATGTAAACATTTTATCAATGAGTTCCCACTCGTCTAGGCCCTCATTACAATTATGAAATCAACAGCACTTTAACGTTATTATGAATAACAGACCATCTTTACAACAGTCGAAAAGCCGAACGTTTTCCATTATCTGGTCCTTTTATCGCAAAAAGTCTGCTGTAACCCGGCAATTGTCATTAGCTCTTCTTAGACTATAAACCTAAATGCGGATGTGCCAAAAATTATATTTACCTGAAAAAAAAGAATTAATAATAGACTTTAAGGCTGGATTATTATAGAGTGTAAACCAAGATTTTGCTGAAAAAGTTATCTGGAACTTTGCATGTATGTTGAGAGGAAATCGATTACATAATTTCAAATTTACTAGAGTACTTTTATATTGCACCACATAAAATGCTTTAAAACTATAATATTGAAGTGCACATATAAACTTTATTATAGATGGGTAGGTATTTCGTGTCAATCTCTTTCACATATGAAAGAGCTGTTGGTCATGATGCTTTAAGTACATATAGATGCATGACACAATTTAGATTAAGCAAAATAAAACACTAGGTATGTGCCAAGAGTCAAATATATACGAGCAGTAAGAGCGTAATCGTGCACAGCGAGACTTACTCATGTAGAATTGAAACTCTTATTGCTTTCTTTCGAAATAATTTCATGTGTCCGATCTAATATGCAATATGCCCGGTGTTTTTTTTGCGGATTAATGTTCCGTTTTAGATCCATAATTAACGAATGCCTCAATATTTTCAAAAATTAACACCGGAATAATGTTCATCGACATTTTTTCATACAGATTGGATATAAATATTATAGAGCTTAACAAAAAATACATTAAGCCCTGTTCTCCCGGCACACGTGCTGGACACACAGGTGGTTAGCGTGTGGCTATGATAATAATTAGTGAAAACATCTTTTTGAATGATAAATAATCATATTAAAACGAAAAATCAAATTTTCTATAAAAACAAAAAAAATCACTACCGTTTTATATATAACAAGGTATCCAACTCGAAATCATCCGAAAACGGGGTGCATCGTTTTGAGCAGCCATTACTAAATTAATTTTGCAGCGATTTTCATGACCCGGTCTTATTCAACGCAGAAATGAATTTCCTTTTAGGAAATGTATATATATTGTTATATTTCTACACATGCTGGGTCAAATTTTAAGAAATAAAGCTATACATAATTCGCTTGACCCAGTTGTTATCGATCAGACCGTATTTATGAATGAAATCTCCAGTTGTAAAGACACAACTCCGCATTGGAGCAATGAAATCACTCTTGTGTTTAAAATGTCAGTTGGTTGAAATGTATGTAAACAAAGGTTTGAAAATGCGCTGGACAGTTAGTTTTGATGCATAATTCTACGGCAAGCACGGTAAGAATGTATTTTTCATACGTTTTATTGAATTATGGTATCGAGGTTCGTGAACTTTGCAGGGAAAATGCCCATTTCCCCGTGAAGATTTCATTCATGAATACTGTCTGATCGATCACAGCTGGGTCACGCGAGTTGTGTATCGTGTTATTTTTTAAAAGTTGACCCAGTATTTGTAAAAATATTGCAAGACATATACATTTCCAGAAAGGAAATTTATTTCTGCGTTGAATAAGACCAAGATCGTGAAAATCGCTGCAAAATTGATGAAGTAATGGCTGTTTAAAACGATGCATCCCGTTTTCGGATGATTTCGAGTTGTATACCTTGTTGAATATATATTTAACTTATTTTTTTTAAGAAAAGTTGATTTTTCGTTATAATATGATTACTTATCATTCCAAAATATGTTTTCACTAACTAGTATTATAGCCACACGCTAACCACCTGTAGCTGGACACTTTTAAAAAACACTATACAAATTCAAGTACTTATGCACTTAATTGATTGTAAACAATGACGGTTGAAATCCGTGCGTGGGAATTTTTCTGGTAACCAAGAGCGACGTCAACGTTCATGACAAACCTGTTTATATGACATTTATTTATTGATTTTTTCCAACTTGATTGAAAATTATGTTTTATGATATTTTAATACATGTAGATGAAGTAGTTGTTTTCTCAACGAGGAGTACAATAGTTGTACAGTACTAGACACGAGTACTTGTAACTTTCAGGTTTCTCTGTATACCACAGACATTATATAGTCATAAAATGATAAATATGTGTTTATAGAAATTGTAATTATAGCATGGTAAACAGACTAGAGAAATCTGAAAGTTTCACGCACAGGTCTGTGGCAATGGGGGTTTGGGCTACTTTATAAATATGAGGTCGATATGCAATGCACATCGGTAGATTACGTCTACTGTAATTATTTGGACTAGGGAAGGGCCACAATTCCAACACATCAGCCCCGTTATGTTCTGAATAAAATACATGTATAATTTCTTGAGTGCCAATTGCATCTTACAAATATCAAAAACATTCACGGCAGTCAATTCATTGTGTAAACTTACTGGTCTTCATGGCAATAATGAACGTATTTAGTTTCATGGAGATTATATAACGAAGAGAACTAATTCAGCTTATTCAGTTTACTAGTCAAAATGATTCGGATGTTTTCGCTTTTTTTCCGAAAAGTAATTTATTCAACATACGGAAAATAAACGCGCGCCACCTGATGTCATAATTTAGTAACTTGCATTCTGCTTACTGCCTGTTGCTAACTGCCGTTGTTAATGACGCTTAGTGGCAAAACCGATTATGACTGGTTTCAGGAATAATGAACACACAAACATTGGATAGTCACCAAGCATGTTGAAACAATCATCAAGTATAACCGATAGAGAACAAGCATGTTGGAACTGTCATGAAGCATGTTAGAATAAACATCACGCATAATGTAAATATTATTCATGAATGATGTAATGTTGCAGCAATCATCAAGTATAAACGAATAGACAACAAGCATGTTGGAATTGTCATAAAGCAAATTAGAATAAGCATCAGTCATAATGTAAATATTCACCACGAATGATGTAATTTTTACCTAAATATCCTTCCATAGACATGTGTTGTTACTAAAATAGACATAGAGATTTGAGCATTGGGAGTGACCTAATCATACTGTGCTTTAGCAGTATTACGGAATACCGTTAGTGCCATCGTGGTTACACATTAAAATCCAGAGGGCGAGAACGCGAGAACGCGATAGTACGATGGCGACAATGTGACAATACGATGATGACAGGGTGACAATACGATGGCGACAATGCGATAGTACGATGGCGACAATGCGAGAACGCGATAATACGATGACGACAATCAGACAGTGCGATGACGACAGTGCGACAATACGATGGCGACAGTGAGATAGTACGATGGCGACAATACTACAGTTCGATAGTGCGATAATACGATGACGACAGTGCGAAAATACGATGACGACAGTGCGACAATACGATGGCGATAGCCGACAGTGCGATAGTACGATGGTGCCAATGCGATAACGCGATAGTATGATGGCGGCAATTCGAAAATGCGATGGCGACAGTGCGACAATACGATGGCGACAATGCGATAGAACGATGGCGACATTGCGATGATACCACGGCGACAGTACGATATGACTATCGCATTGTCGCCCCCGTACTATCGCACTGCCGCCATTGTATTGTCGCACTGTCGCATTTTCGTCATCGTACTAGCGCGTTTTCGCAATCGTACGAACGCATTGTCGCCATCGTATTGTCGCACTGTCGTCATCGTACTTTCGCGTTCTCGCATTCTCGCCCTCTGGATTTTAATGAGTAACCACGGTGGCCCTAACGGTATTTTGTACAGTAAAGTGCGTAAAATCTGGTTTGGAATAACAATTTTTATGCCGAAAACAGATGTTGAAAACCCGACTTTGTTTTATAAGTAGTAGTCTAAATATACAATGAGTTTTCCGAGCATTAAATAAACATATTAAAATAAAATTCATGTTCGTATCAGTTGAAGTTCTTGTTAATAGTAGAAGCAAAGAACACAATAAAACGCTGATTGGGCTTACTAATTTGAGGCAAGAAAAAACACATCGCGCTATTATATATAACATATAACGCGCATCCGCAAAGTTCGAGCGCCCGTCTCGGTGCCGTCGTTTCCGGTGAAAGTTTCGCACAGGAGCTACCGAGTTTGGATATGAGACCACGAATCATGGCTTGACTTTATATATCAGTCAGCGTAGTACCTGACCAGACTGCGCGGTTGGACAAGCTAGGATGGACCAACTTCGGCCGCATATGACATAAGACCCATTTTCGCATGACGCGGGTCATCTGACCTTTATAATGTGTATATAGCTTTGAATGGAATTTGCACATAGTTTTTGGCATGGACTTATTGTTATGTTAATGTGTTGCACGCTTTCAAAAGCAGAGGGCATATATAAGATCAATTATACTACGGAGTTCATTTTCTGTTGCAAAATGAAATGCAATAAAGATTGTTACTCAGCGGTGTGTACAGTATGACAGCGTTGTCTGTCTGCGATGCATTTATACTGGTTCTAAGCTGGCATACTCACCAATTGGACTCAACCATCTGCTCGAACAAGAAATGATAAGTTCTACTAGCATAAACCTTTAATTGTAACTCATTTTAAAAATATTCATGTTATTCATATTATTCAATTTATTATTCAAAATTATAATTATTATTTCCTTTATTGTTGTTTTTCGCATTAAGAAACTTATTCGGCTTACGAAACTGAAAAATCCCATTGGAAAAAATGCTTATAAATCCCATGGGATTTTTTTTTTTTTTAAACACGACTAAACGCATTAAAATATCGTAGTTGTTCATCATTTCATAAAATATGATGTTTCTGAAAGTTTCATGAATAAATCTCTCAAAATAAGAAAAAAATCCCATGGGATTTTTTTCTCCCATTTTAAAATGGGATTTTTTTATTACTAAATATTTTTATATATAATTGGCATAAAACCAATATACAGTCCTTAAATAACGTTAAAATACTTGCAAACGCAAATAAAACACGTTTTTTAAAATGTTAAAAATCCCATGGGATTTTTCTCCCATTTGCAAATTATGGGAGAAAAAAAATCCCATGGGAGAAAAAATCCCATGGGAAAATCGAAAATCCCATGGGAAAATGCAAAAATCCCATGGGAACCCCAACTTTGCTTATAAATTTCATAGTGAAGAAAACGCGTTTTTTGAGTGAAAATAACCAATTATTAATCAACGATAAGACTTTTATCGCATACTATGTCTCAAAGTAGCAAATCTTTAAGAAAAAGGGTACTTAAGTTTGCGAAATTTCGGTTTCGCAAAGTTTTTCCGGTGGCCGTTACAGTAGAGCGTTGGAATTTTAATACACGTACATGTAATGAAATATTCTGTTGCCTACCAACTGTTCATGACTTGTGAAAACCAGGCGCTGTTATCCAGCTTATGTTGTGCTAGTTTTCAAAAACCGAAATAGCAAACAAACTTGTTTACCTAACTTAATCTTCATTCGATCATTTAAATGGTGAAGAATAGAGTTTGTTACCAACTTCATATAATTTTTGGAAAATAATTGCGCTTAACTCATTTTTTTCTAATGAGTTGACGGACCAAACTCTCTATAAATGCCTTTTCAAACAATATCCGTTTCTACCGTTTAAAATATCTGGCGAAATCAAGACCCTGGAAATAAGATAACTGAAATGTTGGCTTTGAATTTCAATATCTTATAGCGTACACAAAATCGATCCAAAAAGATGCATTGTTTTAAAAATGGTTTTTCATAAGACTTTTACGTAAATAATATGATAATAAATATGCATGTTTGTGTTGGCCAAGTTATTTCGCTATATTAAAAGACCTTGATCTTACCATTATCTTATCCAGTTTAATTCTATTATCAAATGTGTACGCTGATTATGGACTTATTTGAATTCGACGATATTCGTTGAACGCCATGCGAATTAATTCAGAGCATACCATTTCCTGGAATCCTTGTAAGAACGAGTGAATATCATTAGACCGGAAATCGGATATGTAAGTCCCTGTAAATGATAAACTGTTGGAAATCACCATGAAACATATAAGCCTTTTCAAACTTATAAATATACTTATTACAAGAGCACAGAAGAGAAGAATACCCATGTTGTAATACATTATTAAGTTGTTATACCTCCTGAATAGTAGTAATAGGTCGTAATTCAATGGAGTATGCTAAAAAATGGCGGGGTACTTCACTGCACAAGTGTCAACAATCGACGGAAAAAGGACGAAAGGATAGACATTCGTGGTGACCGATATAATACAAGTCATTCCAGTGCATGCTCATGCATATTAGAAAATGAATAACGATATTCTGCAGACCGCATGACCCACGAACCGGTATGTGTATATAAATGTTCACTGGCTGCAATAATGATCATAATGTTTAGATGTGCAATTCAGGGCATCATTACATGCTTTTATTATGTGACGATATGCATGTTTATTGCACGTCAAAGACTGAAGAAGTTCCAAAGGGACATCGCTATCCCAGTTATGTACGGGCGTCTAACACGTTAACCATGAAACAACGCATAGGCTGCTAGAAATAATTGAATTTGCATGTCATTTACACTACACAAAGGCATTGTTGCTAGAAACAATGCGATAAATGACTTGCAGTGCAAATAAACATAGGTCCAAGTGCTTTTATTTTGGGTTTTGGCGAACAGTGTGTTCTTTTTATTTACCGTTGTAGTCCCCACATGTCGGTTATACAAAACATTAACAGTCAAACATTTGTATCCTATTAAGCGTTAATTTGTAAACAAAACAAGACAGTTTACCAATCAACTCTTGTAGTGCGTTTTATCTGGAGAACATTTTGTTTTATCTCATCATTGCACAAAAAGCGTTTATGATCAAAGATGAACTGTCTTCAGCTGTTAAGCAAATGCCAATGTCACCTTACTCTCTACCCACTCAAGACAATTGTTTTAATATACTGCATTCCAGGTGTAGGATAATTACAACAATACTCAATATATTTTACCAAACATATATATATATATATATATATATATATATATATATATATATATATATATATATATATATATATATATATATATATATATATATATATATATATATATATCAGAATTTTACTATGAGATGATGTTAATTGTGATTATACATAATATTATACGAATCATCCCTTTAAAATAATACTTGCACATGATAAGTAACCTTCTTCAAAACTAGGAATATTACTTGTAAATTACTACATAACATGACAAGAAACATCCATATACATTGTCTTGTATTGCAAATAACTTCTCAAAACAAACTACACAGATTTATCAATCAATATAATGAATCATTAACAGTACTGTCATATTAATTATCAAGAAACACATTCAAAAAAATATTATTCTTCGAAAACTTGATCTCCAACATTATATATTAAACATAGTTTGATTATATGAAAACATGAATATACACTCTTGGTCATTTGCAAAAAAAAACACTGTATAATAAGCACATCCACAAACTCGTCTTTCATTGTCCAACTTATTACTTGAAAGTCTTAATATTCAGTTGCACGAATTCACGCAATCACACATCTGACTATCAAACAAAAGTCCTACTTTGCAACCGCGTTAAGTGCCTTACACTTATTACTTTAAATTTACATTAACGAATGTATAATTTAGGCACAACAAATTTGTAAAGTTCATAAAATTATAAGTAGCAGTCGTCCTGCTTAATTGTCCTGTGCGCTTTACTTATTAAATGAACATATGGTTATATTATAAATAATTCTATAAGAATATGGCGAAAATGTTTGATTCTGAAAAAGAATAAATCCAAGTGTACACGGTTTTAAATCCAGGGAACTTTTTAAACACTCCATAAAAACTCACTTAATCCAACAAATAAGCACAAAATATATACCAAAGTCATTGGTTTGGAATTAAATACACACAAACACTATAAAAGCGCCCACAGTGACACTTCATATTCCATTTTTACACTGTAGACACACACACATGAATAATTAATTTGTGCTCTTAGGTGTAACATGCTGACAGATTTCAGTTCTGATCTGTAGGGTAAAAGTTACAATTAATTGATGACCACTTTATCTGCTAAACGGCCATTAAATCAGGCTGTTGTCTGGCACTAGTTTTGGTAACGGTGAACTGGATTTCTTTGACGAAGATTCTTACGGGGGAATACTAACATCTTTCTTGACCTTGCTGGGATGATACCTGCAGTTGTAGTCTGGCCATTTTACGGTATGGTGTTGATCTCTGTCCTCTTCTACGTGGTTTTGATGGCTGACTGTTTCGTCCGATAGATGTTTTCGGTGTTTTTGCCTTTTTCTGAACGCCAACTTGTCATAGAACTGTATGTGACCATTGGATGGTGGACAATTAGGAACAGTGTCTCTTGGGGTTGTTTGACTGTCAGATTTACGCCACCTCACAACAACGCCAATAACTGGAACCTGCTGTTGGAGTTTGGCTGTTCTCTCCAGTGAACAGTAAACTCTGCTTAATTTTGCAAGACTTCCTACGGCAGATGACACTTCACCTATCCTAGGGTTTCCGTCTATATTTAGCATTCCATAGTTGCTGTCACTCAACGTCGAACTGCGATCTGCATTTCGGTGGTCAGAATGTTTACGGAAGCGCAGTCGGGTTATCCGGTAGCGACAGTATTTCCTTATTCTGAATAACCCACGATATACAAAATACATACAGTCCCAAAGCTTCACCATCTGAATATGTAGCAGCAAGAAAATCCAACTCCACAATCCACATTCATGAAGTTTTACTCTGGAAATTCTTGCTTTCGACGACTGATTATTCTGTGACCTCACATAATTCCTTTTCCTATGAAGGAACTGCATTGTCGAACAGATAAAATCTGACCACTGTATATATTTCTTCAACACATGTCGAACCCCGTACATTTTAATCATTCTAGACTAGCATGCTGTTCATTACACTGCCATTCTTCGGTTCACTTGAAATGTTCACATAAACATGCTTTCGGTCACTTTAATACCTCAGTTCTCAGTGTTTGAGTCAACAGTTTCTTTCAAATTCGTGGGATTTAATTTCTTGTGAAAATCCCAGTGTAGTACATTTAGCCGACTAAACATTCCTGGAAGAACTATTCATCAGTCCTACAGGTACTTGATTACGTTTAAACTGTCCCTTGGGGGATTAAAGTGTGCCCTTATGATATCTGATTTGCTGTAAATTTGACTAAGGGCTTACAGTCTCAGGAGAGAAATTAATTGACCTAAGATGTATTGTCTGTCAAGGTATTATGCAATTTGACTTCGATAAACACTTTCTTCTTTGAAGTCCCCATGTAGACAAAATGACGAGTAATTATCCAATTTCGTATGTGTTTAAATCCGTATCCCAAAGCTATGATGAATGAATATAATATCAACTTTCCTCAAAAACGTGTTTAAGTCATTATCCCGACGCTATGGTGAATGAATATAATATCCATTTTCTTCAAAAACGTGTTCAAGTCCTTATCACGACGCTATGATGAATGATTATAATATCCATTTTCTTCAAAAACATGTTTAAGTCCTTATCCCGAAGCTGCCACCAATGTTACAATTGTCAGTGTGTGTGTGGGGGGGAGAGTTATAACTTCACAACACAGTATATATACTCTACATTTTATTTACACACTACGAAAATAAATAAATTATACACCAATAATTTATAATTGTTAACTGTCTTCACAATCTAGGTAAAATCCATTCTCTCTCAAACTGCCACCAACTTCCTCCCATACTACTTGTATCTTTACATCTCTATATTCAATTCTACTCTCTACCAGCTTCTCACTGCACATGGCTTTTTATACGAATCTGTTCACCCTCCCATATTTGGATGTGTGGAAAGACACTGATAGGACCTCACATTTAATTGATATATATTATTGCAACTGTTGAAATATCAAGCAGAACTTGCCGAGCAACAAACCAGACTAGTCTTTATTATGAAATGATGACCACATGGTATCCTGTTCTGATAACACATGTCCACCAAGCCCCGATGGCATAAAACAAAGCAGTCTAAATTGAGTTCATAAACTAAAAATTACAACACTTGGCATCAACTGGAGAACCACCATCACCTACATAAATAAAATCCAGGTTTCCATCTATATCTATCTATGGAAGAAACTTAGGATCCGTTTGCCAGACAAGATCACAAAAGAAAGCTTTTGTAGAAGAAGAAAACAGCAACCCGTTGAAGAAGACATCCTTTAGAAACGTTTGCGATGGATAAGCCATACCCTTCTCAAGCCTGCGTCCAATACACAGTATCTCACCTGCCACTATGGAAAAGAAAGAGAGAAAGGCATAAAAACACCTAGCGCAGTGACATGGATTCAGATGGCAAATAAATGGGCAAGACGCGGGGAAAGCTGGAACGACTCGCCCAGAACTGAAACATCTGAAGGAAGCTGGCCAGAGGCACATTTCCACACGAGTCTACAGGCAAAGATGATATGATATAAGCATAAAACTGTTGTTTATGTTAAAATTAGGCCCCTATGATCAAAACTAGCCACATTCCGGTGATTACATGATTTACATAGGCTTGTATATAAAAATAACTGATATGTCCCAATGGTAAAAATTGACGACACTTCAGTAAACATTTTTGTATCAACAGTCCTCATATTTCGAGGGATTTATTGATGATTATTGTGTCAGAATGTGTATATATTACCGATATATTCTATTGGTTTGTAGGGGTCCATGAAATGGAAAATAAAGGAAATCATGAAATCCATGAAATAAAAATAATCTAAATTAAATATTTCAGTTAAGATAAAGGCTCCCAGCTTTTAAAAATATATACATTTGTCCACTAATTGGTAACACAGCTTTAAATTCGTTAGATACTATTTTAACTTGGTTCAAAATTATATTCGTGTCGCGGTTAAAAAGGTCAAATAAAATATTATTGTATTCTATGAAGGCACAATACATAATGATTTTGACAAATATGGACGAAAGTGCAACATTTCATTTAGAACTTGATTACAGGTTATAGACATCAATATAAAATCAACAAAGATAAAATCTTAACTCTTCAGAATGCAATATATATAGATATACGTTAAACAATTACATTATGTTTGCATTTTCTACATTAAAAAAAATGTGCCAAAGTCAATAGCTGTTCACTGTTGCCGTTGCATAAATTATCCCATGTCAAAAATAGAGCTTTCACAGCTAGGCCGACATGCTAACTGAAGATAATTTTCACCGGCTAATCTTGGCAACAATTCTTGTTTCCATTACGCATGTTTACTACAATCCATTTTTTATCTGGAAATTGTTCGCATGGGACATCGCTATCAAAGTTTATCGACAGCGTCTAATAGGTAAACAAGATGTCTATTCACATGTTTTTCTCAGCTTTACAGCGCGAGTCATCGTAGATAGAAGTCGATTTTCAAGTGCATCTGAACCAGAGTGAACCATTTCAATATGGCTTACACCTGCTGCATTTACTAATACTTGTGAACAAAGAAAAAATGAAGGCGTGTTCCTTTACATACATCCTAACTATTTGAAGTTGATATATTTACCTTGCACTATCTACTACCTTGATTACGGAGTTCACATATGCATGCATAAAACAGGTGCAACAAGTCACACTCTTTTGAACTTTGAGTACAGAAATTATGAGCACATGAATATGATGTGTATAATTAAGCACAAGGTGTGTTAATGCCATGCCGGCATTGCATGTAATTCTCGTGAGATAACAACATTACCTGCAATGTTGGATGTTTCTTAAAATTATTTAACTGTCGGAATTCTTGATAAATTATTATTATCATTATTATTTATAAACTGTATTCAGTTTGTTTCCACACCACTCAATGTCATGCAGTAAAACAGTTGTAAAGGGGCCTTTTCACGTTTTGGTAAATTGACACAATTAAAAAAAGTTGTTTCAGATTCGCAAATTTTCGATTTAGTTATGATATTTGTGAGGAAACAGTAATACTGAACATTTACTATTCTCTAATATAGCCATTGTATGCATCTTTTGACGATTTAAAAACCTGAAAATTAAAAAGCGTTGCAACTCGAAACGATTGCAGGGGCGTACCTAGGCATACGGCAGTACGCCCGTGCGTTTAATTCAGTTTCAAACTAAAACAAATGAACACTATTTAAATCCAAAAAATGCAATTAAAAGAGAGGGCTAAGGGGGTTGGGGGGTTAGGGGTATAATTATGAAAACAAGCAACAAAGACGTCCACTTTAAGAAAATAACAGTGGGTACAAAACACAACACAGTCTTAACTCCAAACATACGAAGTAACGTCTTTTTTCACTGATGAGGGGTAATAATTACTGTGTAGACTGTACTCGTTCCACGACTGTGTTGTCGCCTTTCAATATTTGGGAACCAATATTCGGACACGGGTAGCAGATTATGTTTACATGGCGCAAATTTTCAAAATGTCGGCGAACGCTCCGTTTTATCCAGATATTTTTTGGAGATAGCGTCAGCAAAACATGTTCATTAGGTGATACTTAGAAGCTAGCTCTTTTGACAGATAAGTGGGAAAATGTTCACAGCTTTACATTTCCCTTAAGGTAAGACGATTTTCTATGAGTTAAATAAAAAAGTTAAGTATGCTCGGTCAAGACTCTGTGCGCATGCTGTTGTTTCATTCAAAGATTGTTTCTTTAACAGTTTAACTCAAAACAAATGTAATTTTCTGTTGACCAAATACCCCAAATAAAATCAGTTTCAGCAGAAAATAATGAAGGGCTTAGTTTTTGGCGCCACGTCGCATCAGGTTTGACGACTCGTCTTAACAAATACACACGCCGTGGATGTGGCATTACATTTTTACAGAGTCGCAACAAAAACATGGACATGGGAAAGGTTTCCATGGAAAACATGCAAAACCCTTTTACTTTTTTTAGAAGAAAAACTTGAAGAATAAAATTGCCATATGTCGCTGAAAGATAACAACAAAACGCTTCTTCTGCAATAAAATCCAAAATGTTCTGGGGGAGGAAGCAAGAGTCAAACATTCCCTCACATTTACATACCCATTCACTCGCTGTCATAGGCTTCTTGATTTAAAGCCTTGACACTCAAACTTAATAGATTATTGTCAAAAGTATATTTGCAGTCGGCAATGTTTATTGAAAATATTTATTTTATTTTTTCTCAATTATTTCAAGCTGAAATTCGAGGATAAAAATTGCAAAAATGTGCCTAAAATGCAACAGCAAATTACAACTTTTGCAAAGAAATTTCGAAAATTGTATAGGGGAGAACCCCATACTCCCACCAGCAATAGAGTTGAACTACCTCGCCCACCTATGCAACTATGGATCCATTCTCCCTCGCAATAAGGCTTCTTGATTTTTAAACTTAAACTTAGCAAATAAATTATGGTCGCTTGTATATTTGCTGTTGACAATGTTTACTAAATATTTCATTTTATCGGTCTTTTTCAAGCAAGAAATTGATGAGTAAAATTGCCAAAACTTGGCTAAAAGATAACACCAAAGCGCACTATCTGCAATGAATTTTCTAAAATTTTCTTGTGGGAGGCCCCAAAACCTCCCAAGCAGGAGGGGGAGACCCGCTCCCGCACCTGCCCACCCACTCGCAGCTTTGCTGCTCGATCGTGCGTATAGCTGAAATCGCCTCAGGAACGCCCCTGGATTGAATAATTTGGAGAGTTCTGTTGTTGTTGTTATATTTTGTGAAACTACGAGGATTGCTTATATATTATAAAATACGGCTCTCATTACATGCGGAAGGATGGTCGAGGAGTTTCAATGGTAGACTGTTTACTCCGAGCCCTGTTGAGGGTTACTTTTTTTCTTTTTTTAAAATTTTATTCGAATTTTTTTACTGGAGCTTTTTAGAGCAAATGTTAACATTGCCAAAATCTGTGAAAAGGCCCCTTTAAGGCAAGCTCGAAATATGCATTTGAGAGATACCGTAACCCGTTTGACAAAGACCGTTTATATTACTGGTGCAATTGAGTGAAAGCCTTCGTGAAACGGACCGTATACTAACTAAGGCTTCAATTAAGTGAACTGTGTAAGAGGGACCTCATGACATACATTGGCGAATTGACAAGAGCAATGATGTGTCATGCATCATAAATTAGAACAGGATATAATATATTATATGAACAAACAAAAATACCCTGAAAGTACGAAATCATTTTCCGACAATTGAAAATAATTTTGCAATACAGTCTTCTTATTAAAACATGACATAGTCACTCTTTTATCAAATGTTTCGGCCACAGGCCTTTTTCAGTCTCCTTATTGTTTTAAGTTTCATCATCAACTTCTCTTTATATATATATCGAAAAAAATCAAACTTCAAATAACTTCTTTGGTATTTTGGAAAGCTGGAAAGCAAGCAATATTTGTTTACTCGTCACATAAGGCTGTTATACATAATTATTGCAAATATAATATAAAATTCTTTTAGTCCTGATGTTTTTTATGTTGTTGTTTTCGTGAAAAAAAAACAGCAGTCCCATAATGAATAATACCCGTGGATGATTGACCCTAGCCCAATGATTCATACACTCTTACTCAGGGTGCACGATCACGTGACTTTGTGGGGTTCCCAATTAAACGTCAATGGATGTAAACACACCGGTTATTTTTTTAAAGAATGTCAACTGGACCATAAAAATCATATTTTTAAGCTGAATATGGACAAAACATCAGAATTACTTTATTTCATTGACCTGCACTCTTGTTCAAAAATTCTTATTTTACTGCATTCATGTAAACGGTTATGATTCACGCAACGTGAAATTTTGTCACTGATTTAAGACGTATTCAATGATTTATTCTTATACTTTTAGATATCGACACACGCTGCAAGAAAAACTGTCTTTTATGCACAAAAGATGTTTCCAAATGTATTTCAATACTGTGAGATATTTGCAACAATAAACTTCTTAGCGGTGTGTTTACATTCTGTCCAGCCCGTGTGAAAGCCCCTGAAAAAACCCGTTGATTCTGCAACCTGTACTGGGGCCATGGATATAACGGTAAGCTGCCTTTTGACCTTTCTGCTTAGCAATATCATGTAATACATGACACGCGGAAGTTATTTTTACACAAACATATATAATGCGTTCATGCAGCGATTGTCTGAAGTTGACCTGTAAATCATGAACCTTTGGGCAAAGCATGCCCTGGGAGAAAACATTATCATCATCAAACATTTTAATTTTTATTAAAAAATAATAGATACAAATATAAATGAGATTCTCGTTAAAACATTATTGTGGGAGTCATATCAAGAGCTGAACGTCATGTCAGCATTTCGGAAAACGCATTTAGAAGTATCATATTTAAAAAAAGACACTCGTGTGCTCAAACAATCGAAGAAAATATAACTGTTTATGTTTAAGTTATATTTGATCGTCTTTCCGCGTGCGCTTGTTTTATATTAAAGAAATTTATCACACATAATAATGATTTTCTTCGCTGCCACAGTGCTGTGCTTCATCAACTCTCACACGTGTCACTAGGTATTCAATACATTTGCTCTCCAAAAGAGAAAGATTACAAGGCAATAGGGCCATATATGGAAGCAATTGATATATTTATTGACGTCATCCACGCGCATTTTCTCAATAATTATTCGATACAGACGAATCCGTAACCAACGTAAGCCCACGATGGAAATCAGTCCAATATGTTTCAGTGTCTGGATCCTGTTCGTGTGGTTCTTGCTGAGCAGAATCTAGCTTGATGCCGTCTCAGCAGCACTTCTTACTCATTTGATAGCTATCTTACTTTTGCGTGCAGTTATTTCAATAACAATGAATATCTTCAATTTCGTAAAAAGTTATAAATCCTCTGCATCCGTTTTCTACAGTTAACAGCCAACTTAACCAATACTTCCTACAAAATTCCACCATTAGCCCTGTAAAATTTTAGGCTTTTCTTTTGGACCTCGTCATATTGCCGATTTCATGGTGATGTGATTTCTATCGCTTTCATCTTCTTCGGTAGGCATGACCATCGCAAAAGGTTTTAGCAGTTCCTCCTCTTGGTGGATGTAGACGTGGATTTTAATCTTCCGTTTAAGGTGAATTTTTATTAACCGATTTTAACATAAAATAATTGGAAGATCTTTCAAAATAAGTGCTTAATAAGTGCTAAACAGTAATCGGATTGTTATTAAATGTAATCAATAAGCATATGCACGTTTAGTGGCTTGCCATACTATTTTTTACCAATATAAATAAGCTCCGAATCATAAGCAGTGATCGTTTGTAGAGACTTGAGGAAGCAAACTGACTTGTATACCAACAATGAAAGCAGCGATTAATAATATCAGTCAATTTAGAATATTGAACTAATATACTTAACATAGACTTGTGTTTATAGAAAAAACACAAAGTTTGGAATAAATTTTTCTGATTATTTTGTTTGATATCACTATAGGTCAAAACCGGGTTAAGATCATTATCATGGCTGTCAAACTGAGTGTGTATATAAATTGTATACTGACTATTGAATCATCCGAACAATGTTTCCATATGCTGTTCAGGTCAACCTGGATGCTTTAATAACGTGGTCATGTGCATGTTAATTGCATGCACTCAATGCTTAGGGTTGTTTACAAGAGACAACGATATCATAAATTATTTACGGGCGTCTTATACGTTAAAGATTTTACAACACAGGTTATTCTACCAGTCAATATATTTTCATGTTGATTACAGTAAATACAAGTATTATTGTTGCATAAACTGCGACAAATGATTGACAGTGCAACGAAAAAAGTGGCATGTTTCATACATCCTATTTTATAGCGTACCGTCCTACCTTGTTTATGTGAATATAGTCTAGTCTTTTCAACCCTCTGAGCCTGCATATGACTACTGTTTAATGTGATGTAAGATGCGACAGATATAAAGTGATTCTGACTAAAAACTTAAAAACATAAGATTGATTCCAGCAGCGAATGTTTCAAAACAATATGGGCATGAAAAATGGTGTGTACAACGATCGGCAAAATGGCAAAGAGGGCAGAAAGTGTAATATGGTGTGTAAAAAAACAACCCAAATATAATAATAGCAATTATTTCTATAAGTATTACTAACTTTGTTTTATGTTTTATCTATTAATGGCGTGTTTTGATTTACCGTTTTCCAGGTGCTCTTGTTTAGTAGTGAGGAGATTTTATTTATTATCAAACATAACAGTCCCATGCGTAAACCACTTCACAGGCACACTGCTGAGAATCGGCCACTCTTACCATTTTATGTGCAATCCGGGCATTCGAGAAAGGAGGATAACGAGGCTTCCAGGAAGTTCCTGGCAAAGTAAAATATTTATGTAAATACATGAATTCTTAGCTAAACAACACAGGTTTGTAGATCGATACAATACTACGCAGATACCAATTAAGGGAAATTTGGGTGATGAAATATTGAAAAATGTCATGAAACAAAATTTATAAAATATACCATACTCACAGGTAATGATTTTGTTAATAATTTATACTTAAAACAAACATGACAAACCTCACTCGAAATTATGACTTGTCTTCATAGAATTAATTTTTTATAATGTGCACAACTCAAGCAGACAAAATAAGATCTCGCCTAACATAAAACACACTTGTTTATTAAACATCGATATGATACAAACAGGAACTAGAAAACATTCAAACATAAGAACTTTGAAATATTACAAGATTAGTTATGAAATGTGACTCATGTGCCTTCGTCTTACCAGTATATTAACAGACAAGGTTGACCGAGTTAGTTGAGAAATTTATAACACGTATGAGAAGCGGTGGTTTGCGAAACAAGATAAAACAAAAGAAAATGTTTACTGAAGTTCACCAAGGCAACGTCTTTAATGGTTTTTGTTAGGTGCTATTATATTTACTTAGAAGTGGTTTCCTATGTAACAACACGTCAATTCTTTTACAAATGCATATATGGTTATTAGTTGAATGCAAGCGAATGTATTCTGTAAACTTCTTTACATCCAGAACCTTATGCACACTCATATTTTTTAGCAAAGTCTATGTGTTTGATTGAATCGTTTGTGTATGCCCAGCGTTATCGAATGTCCGATTGAAATAAATCTTAGCTTGAAGGTATACAACACGAGGTGGTGCTTTTACTTTTACCAGAAATATTTCTTTAAATAAATCAATTGTATCGTGTTATAGTTTCGTTGAATGTTAACTTCGATCTAATTTTTGAAATACATCATCAAGCGGGCATCATTTATTATATTACTTGATACAGTGTTTACCATGTTTTGTATTCGATTTCCTGAATTTTAATATTGCAGTCTGTCATTTCAAATGAGCGGTGGATATATGAGACGACAATTGGCGTCAAGGGGGAAACGAAATATGCAATAAACGAGTCGTCATTATTGAATTTAGCCACACAATGCTAATTGGAATATTCCATGTCGGCGAACCCGGCATTAATAATTATATGATTTTTAATTTCAAATGCATGTATTGGATTGTATTTAACATTGGAAACCCATTCTTGTGTTAAAATATATATTTTCGTGAAATGCTATAACGGCTAAAACATATTGGCACAAAGGAGGGTAGGCTCGCGTTCCAGCATAGGAAATCCTTTTCTGAATGCATTTGAATTATGTTTATGCGGTTAAAACCACAAACTTATACTTGTATAACCATACCGTAGAAAGTAATCTTCTGCCTGTGTCACTGAATGATGCGGTCAGTTACTCTGAAAATGTAGCCCTATGAGGAAGCCCTGCGTGGATTAATTGACGTCAACGAACCACATTGGCCGATAATTTGAGCGGCATATGCGAATCAAAAAGCAAACACAATTTCCAGTCTACATGTTGTGGTCGATATTATCTCGCAAAGAAACATCATAGAAATAATCTTTGGTACGATATTACAAGGTATTCGAGTATGACGATTACAGTTATAAAATTCATGTATGCACATGTGTTCACAAAATTAAGGCGTCGTTGCGATATTATTTGAACTTCTCTCACATGTGTTCACAAAATTAAGGCGTCGTTGCGATATTATTGAAACTTCTCTCTCAAGTTATTTCGGACTCATTCAAGGAGTACTTTATCTCGAAAGCTGTTGAATTGTAATTTATTGTAAAAAACTAAAATAATTACAAAAAATGTAATGTCCTAACGAAAAAATATATACAAAGGGCAAATGACTTTGGTCAAAGTTGCTCACTTGAAACCTAAAAGGAACTACATTGTTCTCTGCAGGTAGTATTCATAAGGTTCCGAAATTGACCTTTCAAAGAAAACTTCTCCGTCACCTGGTTACCATGTTTTTGAACAAACTGAGCACATACAAACATAAATTAATTAAAAAAAAGTAACTTTTATAATGTTAATAGGCAGCTACTTTTATTTCACCGAATGATCTAGTTTTCGACCTCACGTGTCCCAGATTCAAACTCATCCGAGATATTGTTAGGACAAATGTTCTCACCAGTATTTTTATGGGCAGCATATATGACCTCTATAGTTCTCACAATCTTTTTCTTTAATTTGACCTTCTTTTGTACCCCACATGACTAGGCCCTTATACTACAGAGACAAATATTCTCATTAGTTTTTATGAGCTTTTGGCCCCAAGTTACACAGTTTTAGACCCGGTCGATATATAATTTGGGAAGACGTTCTGACAAAGTTTCATTCAGATCGAGGAAAAATGTGCTTTTGCCAGGTGACTTAAAGTCTGCGTGGCGCAGTGGTAGCGCATTAGTTTTTGCTTTCTGAGGTCAGTTGTGAACGTTATTAATATGTCCAATATCAGATAAAATTATGAAATACGCTATCTGTATTAAGTATATTGTTTGGTGGAGTCAAAAATAAAATCATAAATGGAGAAAGCTCCAATTTTACACCTAAGAAAGTGCTTACCCTTTTTATCTACGGTCCGTTTGCGCCCAAGGCCCGTCCTGTTGGCAACGAGGAATATGCTCAGTCCGTACAGACGTCGTTGCGCGTGTGAAGCATCAGGTTGTTTGCATACTTATAGGTGGCCCTGTCCGCATTCAAAGACACGAGCACGTATGCGTCCACGTTAATGTCGTCTTCGGGGAATCGCAGACAAGAGTTTCATGCAGACAACATATGTGTGTTTTTTTGCAGACGAGATGCATGGTTTATGTAGTAGACGTAAGTGGGTGTTTTATGAAGGCAAGAAGCGCGCGAGTTTATTTAACATTATGCAACAGATGGCGCCATGGATAAAAGCAACTTCAATATCAAATGCAATAACTCGGTGTTACGTGTTACACATCGGTTAAATGGACATGAACTAGTTCTTAATAAAATGCAAATACAGTAGGAAAAAAGTTGAAAGATGAGCAGTGTGTGCAGAGAAACATTTGCAAAATCAAATACAATCAAACTTTGTAACATGTGACAGACCGGCCGTAGATTGGCAAAATCAACTGCAAAATCAGATGCCAAAACAGGCAATCAAACTGAAAAACGAAATGCAATATACAAGATCATGGGTTAAACATCGAATGGAAATTAAAAATAACAATAAAACAAATACAATTTGAATAATACTGAATTGGCAAACGCTATAAATACTATTGAAAAAATAAAAATAAAATAAAAGAACTCTTAGACACGTACGCATGAAAAAAGCTCCACCCCAATAACAGATATGGTTTGAACATGTCGTTGGTTTTGTATTTGGGTCATATTTTATGTTGTGAAATGCATATAGTTCTTTCTATAGTATCAGTACTATTTGAAAATACAATTGAATTAAACCAATTTTATAAAAGTAAAACCGTTTCTACAGTAGACATCGTCTTTATTTTTATATTTTTCGCGTTAACCTAGGTTCATGTAGACGCCCTTCAACGTCAATACGCAACTGTTACACAAAATGTATTACGAAATATGAACCTGCATTAAAGATTTGATGAACTATTGGATTTATAACGATCTGTTCATCTCAATTGTAAGTATTTCGATAGCGATGGATGGAAGGTGTGTAATTCGTCGGAAAAGACGTCTTATTACTGGAAATCAGGAACAAAATTAATTCTCTAACAACAGCGAACTGGTCGTTAATTTTTTTCTTAACAATGCACCTATTGTTTTCGAAAGGCTATCTCTGTGCCTACATAATTTTTTTTATTTATTTTCTTTTTTTTTGGGGGGGGGAGGGTAATTTTGAGCCAAAGTAGGTAAAAAATTACCCCGGGTTTACGCCGAAGATTTTTTTCAATATAAATACATCACTATAGCCAATTAGAACTTATCGTTCACTGTGAGTCGAAAAAAGGGGGTTGGAGGGTTGGTATGATGGTGTGCTGTGTGGGTCGTGTTTATGTATTGCATATGGCTGTTGTGTGTTTGTCTTGAGGAGAGAAGGAGTGAATAGTCCAACTGTTAGTGTAAGTCCGTCGTAAGTCCGTCGTGAATGTAAATTACGGATAGTTGCAGTTCCCATCGCGCAGAACCCATCGTCTCGACACAAGCGCAACTCCTGCCGAGCAAGCCTAGACCGGCCCGCCCGCACACCAGACCCCGCAACCGAGCCTCCGACAGCCGAAACAATCGAGGCAAGCGATCCCAGATCCATCCCAACCTCCATTCCATTCCCACCCACTGTCTCCTAAACATCCACGTACCAAGCAGGATAGTCGCGGCAAACAATATATATATTAGGGATGGCAAAATTATTCGAATAATCGAATATTCGATTGAATGGTCAGCATTCGAATAATAAAAATGATATTCGCATATTCGCATTTTTTTTCCAAACGTAATTTCACCAATATTTAATGACCTGCGAACCGCTTACTAAAAAAGCAACTGAAATCACTTGGGAGTAACATGTTTGACGTGACGTTCTTCGTGTCAAACTGATAACGCAGCCCGTATCAGTTTTGATTGCGAAATGCAATATACACGCTCTAAGAAAGGCCCCGACTATTGTTTGCCAGTGGGGTGCCAATTAACGGTTTCAATTGACTGGCGAATAATAATTAAGTTTTGTGATCACAGTATGTACAGCCATTAAAATGTGTGAATTACTCAAATCGCGCAATGCAATATACTTACTATAAGAAAGGGCCCGAACTGTTGTTTGTCAATTAGGTACCAATTAAGGGCTTCAATTTTCTTGCGAATAATAATTTAGTTTTTTGATCACAGTTTGAACAGACATTTAAATATGTGAATTACTCAAAAGTAACAGATAATATAAATTAACAATCATCAAGGAATCATAATTCAAATCTGAAAATGCCACCAGCCCCTTCTGCAGTATGGAATACTTAACACGGTCTGTGGATAAGAAGACCGCAACGTGTAATGTGTGTAAACTTAGTTTTACATATGCGCGCTCTGCTTCAAATCTGTGGAATCATTAAAAAATAAAATTCTATAACACGATGTTTTTCATTCTATTTGTGCCCAATCACAGTATCGGTCATAGTATTAGTCGACAGCGATACAATTATTCGATAGCAACGTTAATAAACAGACTCGTATTTAGCAAACGGATATAACTTACAAACCAATGGAAATTAACACATAACAAGGTAAAATCAATCCAGCCGTTTTATGCGAATATTCGAATATTCGATTGAATGAATTTGCGAACATTCGAATACCGCTATTGGTATTCGATGCCATCCCTAATATATATATATATATATATATATATATATATATATATAATTAATTTATATATATATATATATATATATATATATATATATATATATATAGATATATATATATATATATATATATATATATATATATATATATATATATTATTTAAAATATAAATATATAATTCTCCATTTATTTATTATTATTATTATGCTTGAAATCATCATATCAACCATCATTAACATAATAATAATAACAATAATAATACTAATAATAATAATACCACCAATAATAACAGTAATTATAATATGATAAAAATAATAATAAAAGTAATAATAATAATAATAATAATTATTATTTTTATTATTATTATTACTCCTTCAACTAGTTGCAGAAGGAGTAGTAGTAGTGGTGGTGATGGAAGTTGTGGTGGTGGTGATGGTGGTGGTGGATGAGTGGTGGGTGTTTGGTGGTGGGTTGTTGGTGGTGCGTGGTCGGTGATGGGTGGTGGGTGGTGAATGGTGGGTGGTGGGCGGTGGGAGGTGGGTGGTCGGTGATGGGTGGTGGGTGGTGGTGGGTGGTGGATTATGGATGGTGGGTGGTTGGTGGTGGGTGGTGGATGGTTTATGGTGGATGGTGGGTGATGCATGTTGAGTGGTGGGAGATGGGAGGTGGGTGGTGGATGGTGGGTAATGGATGGTGGGGTGGTGGATGGTGGGTGGTGGATAGTGGGTGGTAGGTGGTGGTGGGTGGTGGGTGGTTATTCGTGGATTGTGAATGGTGAGTGGTGGATGGTGGGTGTCGAATGGTGGGTGGCGGGTTGTGGGTGGTGGATGGTGGTAGGTGGGTGGTAGTCGGTTGATGATGAATAAGTGGTGGTTGGTGGATGGTGGGTGGTTGGTGGTGGATGGTTGGTGGAGGTGGGTGGTGGTGGGTGGATGGTGGGTGGTGGGGGATGGGTGGTTGGTGGTGGATGGCGGATGGTGGGTTGTGGGTGGTAGGTGGTGGTGGTTGGTGGGTGGTAATGGGTTTTGAGGGTGGTTTGTGTTGGGTGGTAGATAGTGGGTGGTGGATGGTGGCTGGTGGACGGTGGGTGATGGGCGGTGGGTGGGTGGTGGTGGATGGTGAGTGGTGGTTGGTAGGTGGTGGATGGTTGGTTGCGGATGGTTGGTGGTGGATGGTGGGTTGGTGGTGGGTGGAGGGTGGTTGTGGTGGATGGTAGGTGGTGCATGCTGGGTGGTGGATGGTGGTGGATGGTGGATGGTAGGTGGTGCTGGGTGGGTGGTGGGTGAGTGGTGGATGGTGAATTGTGGGTGGTGGTGGGTGGGTGGTGAGTGGAGGGTGGTGGTCGGTGGTGGGTGGTGGATGGTGGGTAGTGGGTGGTAGATGGTGGGTGGTGGATGATGGTGGTGGGTGGTGTGTGGGTTGTGGATGGTGGGTGGTGGATGGTATGTGGTGGTGGTTGGTGGGTGGTGTTGGGTGGTGGATGGTGGTAGTGGTGGGTGATGGGTGGTGGTGGGTTGATGATGGGTGGAGGATGGTGGTGGAAGGTGGGTGGTGGATGTTGCGTTTTTTGTATACCGCAGGCCTGAGCTGATGAAGGCGACTTAACATCATTTGCGTAGAATTCCAACGTGTCGGTACATCCTGTATGAGGGCATATGTCGACTTGTTGGGCTCTCGCTGTTGCAGTTCCTGTCGTCGCAGAAGTTCCGCTGTTAGCGTGGTTGAGTGCTTGAAGTGCCCTACTAGTTTACGGCACTTTCCAACGACCTTTGAAACAGACGGTATGTCTAGCACTGGCTTCACGCACAACTGGAGTGTGTTTGCGAAGCAAGAGAGGTCGGACCATCCGTCGCACATTGTTCCCGCCTTCTCAATTTTTCTGGCATTGTCGTGTACACATGTTCCGATCTTGTCTGTCAGACCGAACTCATTGACACATTCCTTGAGGCGGGACGCTTAGTTTTCTGCCGTATGATGTTCTGGCATAGCGCGCGTCTGGAGAATGTTGGAGTGATGACGCCAGTCATTGTCGATATGGTGACACGTCACGCTGAGATAACTCTCCGTAGAGTTTGATGTCCACGTGTCCGTTGTAATGGCAGCTGATGTCACTTTCTCTAGCTGCTGCTGTAGAGTTGCCCGTTCCTCATTGTAGCGTTTCTCTATACGAGAACGGGTGGTGCCACGGCTGGGAACCTTAAATGACGGGGCTGCTATGGCCATCATCTCCCGGAAGCCACTGCCCTCCACCACGCTTAGCGGAAGACAGTCGCGGACAATCCAGTCTGCGAGTGCACGTGACACTCGCTCGGTTATTGAAGACGACATTTCAATCGAAGACGATGGTGCGAAGTCATGCGTTGTCTGCTTTATATTCTTAGAAGGTAAATTGGGCAGCGGATGGAGCTTATAGTGCAACCGCAAGTTGCTCGTACCGCCGCCATACGCAAAATCCGTAGAACAATATTTGCATCTTGCATTTCGCTTGTCGGCTGACTTCGTAAAATGATTCCAAACATCCGATGTTTGTGGTGGAGGCATTGTTAATTCGGAACGCTTAAACACACGTTTAAAAATTCATAAAAATAGCTTGCAGTACATGGTTCAATAGATTGTTTATACAACAGTTGACAAACATAACTTTATTTATACTTTTTGTATAACAGATAAATATTGATTGACCAATTGAAAATCTTGATTTGGCAAAGATAATTTTTCCATACTGTTGCACCCGTCGATTGAAGCTCAGTAGCCAATTGGTGTCAATCATCTGTAAGTAAGGACCAAAAAACAAAACACGGAGGCGCAAGTTGGCAATTATGCAAATCGGCCATTATCACCAATGTGATCGGGAACTGGCAGGGGCCCGCGCTGAGCAACAAACAATTATCGGATTTATGTCAGTCTGTCAACGATGTCTGGTATACAGATTTACGTTGAAATATACGATTCGAAAGATGTGTGCATAACAATAGGGGTAATATCGTTTAATTACGTATTCGGATCCTCTTTTACAATTCGGATTCTTGACCAGAATTCGGGTGGTGGTTGATGGGTGGTGATGTGTGAATGGTGGTGCTGGGTGGTGGTTGGTGGTATTGGGTGGTGGATGGTGGTGGGTTGTGGTTGGTGTTGGATGGTGGGTGGTTGGGGTTGATGATTTGTGGTTGTTGGTGCTGGTGGTAGGATATTTTTTCAGATTGGGATTGAATTGAGTATAATTGCTGGCCACTATAAAATTCAATCCTATAACACGGATACAGGGCAAAGACATGGGATCAAATAATTCAATAAGGGCACTGTAACTGTTATGTGAAGACATGTAATAATATTAAAGTAGTCTCGCTTTATGTCTTTTTAGAGAAAATTGCAGGGTACCAATACAGTTTCCTTTTAAATTATACTACTTACTCGTCGCTCGTATAAGAAATAGCATGCAATATATGCCAAATAAAATGACATATACTAGAAAGCTTGCGATAGACAATAGAAAATTCGCTACCATTCTTTAAATGTTATATTAAGTAGGTCATGTTATCAGTAATCAGGGTCAAAGCGCGCGGACTGGATGGACATTCGCAAGGTGCGCGCCACTAGCCGCGCTGACATGCTCTTATCAATATATTATAATATATGTGCATACATTTAGAATCGGAAAACAAGAAGTCATATTTAAATAAAACATTATGTACACTTTATATACGCGTACTCTTTGTTTGGGGAGCACTGTGGGTAGATGATGTGGACCTATGTTCCCACTTCTACAGATGAGTGTAAGTGTGTTATTTGCGCGCTGGCCCCTTATTGAATCGTCGAAAGCTGGTTACAGCTAAAGAAAGGGAAAGAAAATGGTCTTATATGAAACCCAACACGTTCGATATAAAATAATTATCAGTTTTCAGGAATAGCCGGAATCAGATTGATGACAAGGAATCTGTTCTATTAAAAAAAACCTGACCAGCAGGCATTATATAGACGATAAGGAATGCGCGCTATATAAAAGACTGACCAGTAGTTAATAGAAGGCATTATATAAACGATAAGGAATGCGTACTATATATAAGACTGAACAGGAGTGAATAGCAGGCATTATATAGATGATAAGGAATGCGTACTATATAAAAGACTGAACAGTAGTGAATAGCAGGCATAATATAGATGATAAGGAATGCTTAATATATAAAAGACTGAACATGAGTGAAAAGAAGGCATTATATAGTTGATTAGGAATGCGTACTATATAAAAGACTGAACATGAGTGAAAAGAAGGCATTATATAGATGATAAGGAATGCGTATTATATTAAAGACTGATCAGGAGTAAAAAGCAGGCATTATATAGATAATAAGGAATGTGCACGATATAAAAGACTGACAACGAGTTAATAGCCTACATAATACAGTATGCTGTGAGCCAAGAACACTTTTGCTCCCCCCCCCTGGGGGAATTTTGTAGACCCTATTTTTTTAATCCTCTATATCCCCTGAGTCTCATGACACATTGTTTGCAATTGGCTAGGGGGCGTTACGGATAAATTTAACTTTTAAATGTATGAGTGTAAAATGTTTTTTAATATTTTTTTTATAGATTACCTTTAATACAAAATGCAAACTTTGTAGAAACAAACTTATTTTAACATTCCTTAATAAAAAAAGAGTGTAATCATTCAAAGCCTTCCTCTTATGTTTATATAATAATATTTCTATTAAAATATATGTGACACATATATATTTTACACATATTTTTATATGATTCACATACATATTTCTTTAACATACATATTGTGTGTCAAACATATTTTTTCAGATCATAATCTCATTATTCTATCAAACAATATGCAAACAAGCTTGGTAATATAATGACAATAATCAATGTAACAATTATTAATCATTATGTTGTTTATAATGTTATGAATTACAATAATAGTGATAATAATAATGATGATAAAGAGATAGATTACATAGGAATTCATCACAAGGCAAATAATACACCGATTAATACTCAACTTAGAAGATATTTATAACCTGATAATTGTATCATCTTGAATACAGTTACTTTTATTATAATGATTATTATTATTGTTATAATAACAATAACCATAATAATAATAAAAATCATTATTATTATTATTATTTTATACTTTCAAATCAGAGTGTTTCTAACGATTTGTCATGTTCATACTTGGGACACAGGAGTTATATCACTGATTATCAAACACTTCATCAAGCATATTGTCAATTTCAATACTATCATCATTTTCATCCTTATCCTGATTGGTTTTATCCTCTTGCAACTTTGTACAGAGTATGTCCACTAGCTCACTGGGGAAAATGTCACTATCAGTCCACACATATTTGATTCCGTTTTCACCAAGTTTCCAGCCACTATTTTTAATTGTATCATCTTGAATACAGTTACTTTTATTATAATGATGATTATTATTGTTATAATAACAATAACCATAATAATCAAAATAATAATAATAATTATTATTATTATTATTTTATACTTTCAAATCAGAGTGTTTCCAACGATTTGTTATGTTCATACTTGGGACACAGGAGTTATATCACTGATCATCAAACACTTCATCAAGCAAATTGTCAATTTCAATACTATCATCATTTTCATCCTTATCCTGATTGGTTTTATCCTCTTGCAACTTTGTACAGAGTATGTCCACTAGCTCACTGGGGAAAATGTCACTATCAGTCCACACATATTTGATTCCGTTTTCACCAAGTTTCCAGCCACTATTTTTAATTGTATCATCTTGAATACAGTTACTTTTATTATAATGATGATTATTATTGTTATAATAACAATAACCATAATAATAAAAATAATAATAATAATTATTATTATTATTATTTTATACTTTCAAATCAGAGTGTTTCCAACGATTTGTTATGTTCATACTTGGGACACAGGAGTTATATCACTGATCATCAAACACTTCATCAAGCAAATTGTCAATTTCAGTACTATCATCATTTTCATCCTTATCCTGATTGGTTTTATCCTCTTGCAACTTTGTACAGAGTATGTCCACTAGCTCACTGGGGAAAATGTCACTATCAGTCCACACATATTTGATTCCGTTTTCACCAAGTTTCCAGCCACTATTTTAAATTGTTTCATCTTGAATACAGTTACTTTTATTATAATGATGATGATTATTGTTATAATAACAAAAACCATAATAATAATAATAATAATTATTATTATTATTATTTTATACTTTCAAATCAGAGTGTTTCTAACGATTTGTCATGTTCATACTTGGGACACAGGAGTTATATCACTGATAATCAAACACTTCATCAAGCAAATTGTCAATTTCAATACCATCATCATTTTCATCCTAATCCTGATTGGTTTTATCCTCTTGCAACTTTGTACAGAGTATGTCCACTAGCTCACTTGGGAAAATGTCACTATCAGTCCACACATATTTTATTCCGTTTTCACCAAGTTTCCAGCCACTATTTTGAACATCAGTCATGCATCTTTCATGGACGTGTAACCAAATATGTTTCGTATTTAGCACGTCTGGTGTGCATGTTAAGTGTTGTTTTACATTCAGGTAGCAAACTTATTCAATAGTGTCGCATGAGTTCTAAGAATTACCTTTGATCTCACTTCTCTTACAGAAAGTTTCAGACTGGAGCTTATTAACATCTGAGTAATTTTGCTTTTCATACATATTACATACAAAATACTCTATTTTCACTAACAAGTCATCACTACACTCCTGTCTTTCACCATACTTGGCATAGGTACGCATTAAGTCTGTATTTTTCTCTAGAAACTTTACTTGACCTACGTTCCCCCTTCTCACAAATGCGCTCACAGTATTGCAACCAGTAAAGCTGTGAATTGCGTGTAATACTGAATTCATTTCCCTTAGCGTTTACAATCTTTTCTATGTCGATGAGTCTTCGTTTGTTTCCAGTTCCCATGTCAAATAGGATTGAACACCCAAATTGTCTCCAATACCTAATAAGAGGCACTTATATACATCTGTACCGGATGATCTCACAATTATGGTTTTTGTGTCAGGTTTAAATTCTTTTATGTGCCTGGAGTGCAAAATAATTCTTGTATCTGCTTCCGCTTGAGATGAAAACATGATTCGTCTGGAAGTACCTCAGGTATCAGTCCGTCATATCTTATAAGCAGACAGTATCGTTCACCAAGATCTTGATACATTTGGCGATCCTAAAGTTGTTCTGCATATTTGTCAATGCTCACGACCACACTTTGGAAGGTGACCAAAAACCATCTTGACTTCTTCTTCAAAGGTATCAGGCACTGATACCAGGCTGTGTAGTACTGCGTTGCCACCAATGATACTGGTGTTGGTTCAATTTGTCTCCATATAATGTAAAACTATGTTGATTTGTCCGTTTTCACTGGCATTCCATCAGCTGTTTCCAAAGACCAAGGTACCGGAGAAAGTGGATAAGAAAGTGTCCATTCAAGATCAAAATCATTCTGAATTGAAAGAAGGATCAAGTGTGCCAATATGTTGCGTTCAGCTTTAACTTGTGCCAGTTTGTTACTAGAACTTCTAATTGTCTTACTTCGGATGTAGCAAATGTCTTAAGTTTGTTTTGCTTGACAGGATCATGTAACAATACATTCATTTCAATGAGACAACCAGTGATTAAGGCTTCCATAGCAGCACAACCAATATCTACTGCCGTAATAATGTTGGCAGCTGCTTAGGTTCAGCAGAAACACCAGATGATAAACAATACAACTCATCCATTTTATCCTCCAAATCAAATGGGCTAGGCAAATGTTTTGACAGCTAATCTTTGAGTTTATAGGTTTTATTGGCGTCGCTCTGGAGAGAGCGGCGACTAGTATGTCATGCATTGTTTTCGCTTATGGGAGGAGAAGTTATTTTACGGATCAATGTATATATTTTTGTTTTAAGAATATCTTGCATAGTGGTGATTTTTTGTGTAAATTAGTGTAAATAAGTACTGCATTTTTGCCAATTACATTTATTACAACATTTATTGCCAATAATGCAAAGCAAATTGTTTTAATTAATAACTGATCCACAACTGATCACAGGGGAAAGATCACAGGGACTGGGCAAATACGCGAAACTTTCTGGTTTTGTATAAAACAAAACATAATCAAAATATATTTATTTCGTGGTTTTTCTAATTTGCTTATTTAGTGGAGAATCAATGTGGTACGATATTTTCCAAACTTGTTAAGTGTTTTTATATCAGTATTACTAGAACCCTATTGAAAATGATAAATATCGGAGCAATAAATCTATTATGATCTTTTACTGAATTTCAAAGTATTGTGAAATGCAGCTTCTTTATGCAATTTACAGTTTTTATTCAATTTTTTTTCAAACTTTTACAGTGATTTCATATCAATGAGTAGTCAACCCCTATCGTAAATGAGCAACGTAAGAATAAGTTCAGAATCATCTCCCCTTGAATTAGATTAAAATATGAAATCACGCTTTCAAGATGAAGCAGATTTTTTAAAACCTACACAGTTCCGTTCCATTAATAAAAACTGCACACGGATGCCAGTAAAAAAAGGAAACCAATGTAAATAAAATGAACTATGAAATATTTGGGGGTAACAACACAAAATCATAGCTAATGGTTATTTGGAGTTATAACACAACATCATAAATAATGGTTATTTGGGGGTTATAACACAAAATTATAGATAATGGTTATACCAGTATCTTTTTAGCTCACCTGATTGCTCAGGTGAGATTTTGTGACCGGTATTTGTCCGTCGTATGTCCGTCCGTCCGTCCATTAACATTTGCTCGTAAACACTCTAGAGGCCACATTTCTTGTCCCATCTTCATGAAACTTGGTCAGAAGCTTTGTCCCAATGAAATCTCGGCCGAGTTCGAAACTGGGTTGTGCCGGGTCAAAAACTAGGTCACTAGGTCAAAAAGAAGAAAAACCTTGCAAACACTGTAGAAGTCACATTTCATGCCCAATCTTCATGTAACTTTGTAAAAATGTTTGTCTTAATGATATCTTAGTTGAGTCCAAAGGTGGTTCCGATCCGTTGAAAAACATGGCCGCCAGTGGGCCTGGCAGTTTTCCTCATTTGGCTATAGACAAACCTTGTAAACACTCTAGAAGTCACAATTTTTGCCAAATCATCATGAAAATTAGTCAAAACTTTGGTTCAATTGATGTCTAGGACGAGTTGAAAAATGGTCGAGATCAATGAAAAAAAAAGGCCGCCAGTGGGCGGGGCATTTTTCTCTATATGTTTGTAGTGGCAGTTTACCCTATTCGGCTATAGAGAAACCTTGTAAACACTCTAGAAGTCACAATTTTTGCCCAATCATCATGAAAGTTGGTCAAAACATTGGTTTTATTGATATCTCGGACAAGTTTGAAAATGGATGGGATCGGTGAAAAAACATGGCCGCCAGTGGGCGGGGCATTTTTCACTATATGTATATAATGAAAACATGTGAACACAGTAGAAGTCACATTTTTGGCCCAATTTTCATGAAATTTGCTCAGAACATTTGTTTCCTTGATACGAGAGTTGAGTTCAAAAATGGTTCCGGTCAGTTGAACAACATGGCTGCTGGGAGGGGGGCAGTTTTCTCATTATGCCCCCCCCCCCTTTCGAAGAAGAGGGGGTATATTGTTTTGCTCATGTCGGTCCGTCTGTCCACCAGATGGTTTCCGGATGATAACTCAAGAGCGCTTATGCCAAGGATGACCCCTATTCAGTGATTTTTTATGGCCAAAATTACAGCCTATATTCGGCTGCTTCCAAATTGCAAAAAATTACGTTTTTTCACAAAAATTTGATTAAAATTTCCCAAAAAGACAAAATTTTCTCAATAAAGCCAATAAGATTACAATGTAATTTATCAATAATTTCGAACGAGTGCCGATCGAGCTTGTCGAGTCGTCGCCGAACGACAACTGACTTACGTGTTGTTCGCGAATTTAGCCGAATACGATTTTACGTTGCTATCCACATCTCTCTGAATATTGCGGAGGATACCGACGATAGTCGATGTATCCCGATTGTAAACGCCTGTTTTTACACACGTCCAAGATGGCGGCAAGCAGACGTGAAATTTGCGTTGAGCGGCGAAAATGATAAATAACATTCAAATTAACAACGGATATCATATGTTTATTACGGAATAATTTAATGCGTGTGTCCATTAACGCAAAATACAACGTTTGAGATAAAAACAACAAATATTTATTAGAAATCTTCACAGTGAATGTGCATCACGGAAATCAGTGTTGGGAAATTGGCGTTAGTTTTCCGGTACTCACAAAGTTTATGCATTAAAGATGAGTATCGTTCGAAAATGGAAAGAGACAAACATGATATGATTTATATGTTAGTGGATCTGTGTATAATCAGATTCATATGCATATTCTGCTTTATTATGTTTGTCACGCTTTACAGTTTACTGAAATAGCATTGAACGGAGGATGTCAAGTGCAAGATGTTGAAAGGTAAAGAAATGAAATAAATTATTTTAACTCCATTTCATACATCATTGACATAGCAAACCACTAAAGCGTTTTTTTTAATATTTGTTAATGTTTTCACCACATGATATTTAATTAAAAAAAATACTGAATTAAATTCTTACTGTTAAAGAGGTTATGATTAAATGGTATATTTTAGAATCTATATAGATTATTGCAAGTTCAATATGCATGTGGAAGGATATTAACTTAACATTGTCTTCAATGTAAGAACACATTAAATTAGCACTTTATAATATAAAAACGCTATCAAACATACTTTAATAATTTTAATTAACTGTTCTTACAATCATATTTATAATGTTTCCCAAGTTCATGGTTAATCGCGCTATTTTTCCCAATTTCATGGTTTATCGCGCTAATTTTCCCAATCCAAATGGCACAGGCTGTAACAAAAAAGCAAAAAAAAATCACTGCTATTGATTTTCAGGTCAATAAGTCAAAGGTCAAGGTCACGATGACCCGAAATAGTAAAATGGTTTCCGGATGATAACTCAAGAACGCCTATGCCTATGATCATGAAACTTCATAGATACATTGATCATGACTCGCAGATGACCCCTATTGATTTTCAGGTCACTAGGTCAAAGGTCAAGGTCACGGTGACCCAAAGCAGTAAAATTGTTTCCGGATGATAACTCAAGAACGCTTATGCCTAGGATCATGAAACTTCATAGATACATTGATCATGCCTCGCAAATAACCCCTATTGATTTTCAGGTCAATAGATCAAAGGTCAAGGTCACGGTGACCTGAAATAGTAAAATGGTTTCTGGATGATAACTCAAGAACGCTTATGCCTAGGTTCATGAAACTTCATAGGTATATTGATCATGACCTGCAGATGACCCCTATTGATTATCAGGTCACCAGGTCAAAGGTCAAGGTTACAGTGCCAAAAGACGTATTCACACAATGGCTGTCAAGGTCACGGTGACTCAACTTATAAAAATTGTTTCCGGATGATAACTCAAGAATGCTTACGCCTAGGATCATGAAACTTCATAGGTACATTGATCATGACTCGCAGATGAAATAATGATGAAACTTGACCAGGATGTTTGTCTGGACAATATCTAGGTCAAAATTGACATTTGGTAAAGATTGAATGAACCGACTCCTCTCAGATGAGCGAACTAGGGCCACCTTGGCCCTCTTGTTCTATTTTGTTTAAAATAATCGGCCAATATATTAATATTTACAGTAGAAAAAAATCGTTCCATGTAACTTCATTGAGTGCCTTTTACACTGAAATTCCCGACGCCCTTTAATGCTTTGCATCAATACGTATCTTGTATTTGTATCAAGAACGGTGGTGTTGGAGAATGAAGCTAAGGTATATTTCCTTTATCATTGTGAGCCGTTCCACATGATGTCCTCGTACAATATGTCCTTCAGAATAATTACATATGTACTTGAAAGCTTCAGTGTGCACTGATTGGTTAATCCTTGCTTCTGAGCCTTAATGACTTGCATGGCGAGTCCAAGATCTTGTATAATTTCTTCTGTAAGCATAAGGGTACATTGCTTAACGGGAAATAACGTTTTGATCCTGAACTTCACAAAGCATCCGTTTATCAAACTTTTGAATCGCTGATAGCTTACCTGATTCTTCAGCACAGTTTTTAGAATATTTATTTAAACTTTGTTTGAAGCCCATAACTTTGATAATACTTTTGTTACAAAAAATGCAAATATCGACTGGAAACAGAACATAGTTACTGGTACCATCTAAGGATATACGCATGTACTTTGATGTAGAGGACTGATTGTCATCATGACTTGGATTGGTGAACAACTGGTAGCTTCACCTGTGTATTCCATGTTTTTCAAAATCCAATTGTGCGGGCAGATTACTAGTAAAGTGTTCTTGTCTATGTTTTGAGGAGTTGTATGTCGACCTTGTTTTTGCTGCATCTTTTAGTTTTTGTTAACTATAATCTGTTTGTAAATGCACCTCTTCCTTTACTGTACTTTCAAACTGAGCAATACATAGTTACCGTTTTATGTATTTGTGGCTAGATTTCAAGTTCTATGATAGTTTTAGGTTAATAGACTTTTCCATAATAAGTTTCTAAAAAGAGACAATTTAGAGAATTTCCGCCACTTAAGAGGCCCTAGTACTATTTTAATACTATTACACTTCATTTTTAGAAGGCACACTATACCTAGAAACCTAGATTTATTTCATTGAACATTTTTCTTAATTGAAAGCCGTATAAAGAATTAAATAGTACATGTAGCAAGGATTTCACTTGTTCTAGTAGAATTACTCTTCTAACAGTCAGACTGTATATAATTTACTCTCAAGATTAATTATATATAGAAAACAAATTTTTAATTATGTTATTGAATATTTTTAAAATAGTATTTTATTTTAATAATTTCGCAAAAGACTAACAGTATTGTCAAAATAAAACGGTGTTAACTTTTGCACAAATTATTTTGTTCCTCTCTTATTCACAGTTTAAGTTCAAATGAAAATTGCTATGGAATGTGTTGTCTGTATTATTTTATTGAGAAACAGCAATGGCATTTTCTTGGATATGTAATATACAGAGAGAGCTATATAAATGCGAACATAATAATAACCCTTGGAACACAAATATAGAGCCAATTGAGCACATTTATCAACAGAGCCTGAGGTGTGATACATTTACTTGCATTCCTTGCAGTACAAATCCAGCAGTATAAAAACATTACAGTTCATAAAACATCATATTTTGGATAAATTATAACTCATTTTTGAAAAATACTTTAAGATGTATTGCTCATTTACCGAAACTGATTTAATACTTTAGAAATGAATTCCATTTACTTTTTCATGACATTTTGAAAGTCAAAACTTTGGTTTCGTCTGTAGAAATTAAATAAAAAAGAACTGATCCAAACAAAGGGACGTAACTTTTTGTAAAAATAGTTGATATTTACAATTTTTGTGTATCAAAGATACACTATGTAGGTAGATTTTTCATTCACAATGTCTAAATTCGATAGAATATGTTTGTGCAGCAGTTATTAAGCAAAAATATTGCTTTAAAAGAATAAATAGCAGCAGTATTGCCAATTGAAAAGAGTAAAAAGGCAAAATAAGGGGTATGTGTTTCAAGGTCCCATAACTCTGTAAAGCCCCAACAGAATTTTGCAAACTTTTGCCAGGGAATGCCAACTACCTAGAGGGTTAAAAAAAAACATAACCTTAAAAATTCACCCTGGGGGGAGCATGGTCATAATGCAGCTCAAGGTCTAGAAACCGCACTGTCTGAAGCTGTAATGGCGGAACAGTCTACATACATTATAATCCGTATTATCTAAACCTTTAATTAAAGATGGAATTCATTTATACTGAAACCGTAGTTTATACGGCTAAATCGACAAAATATCCGATGTGACATAAAATGGTGTTGTTGTTTTCTGAAATAAAATGTGCACGAAGAAAGTACCTCTTTATGACATTTATCTGTTGGCATTTGCAAGTAAAATTAGCTTGTAACTTTTTATTTTATGCAAAACAGTATTTTTGTGAACGCAAATGAACGTTTGTGAACATGTTAACAGCTACAATTGTCACGATTTTAATAAAAACTGAAAGTAACATAAAACTACAATAATATTTTAATCGACTATCATCACGTGGTGTTAAATATTGGACTACACAGGCTAATCTGGGGCGACCCTTTACGCACATGCATTTAACCCCCTTTTCACAGAGCGTGGCTCATATATATAACATTGGATGTGGTGGATGCATTGCATGTTTGATTTCATGTCTGATTGCATAACAATGTTGTTATATATTATAGTGTATGCATAATTGTTTGGAATTTTGAAATAAAATGTGTTGGAAAAAAAGAATAAGTGACGAAGATGGCTTTTTTGTTTTAAAATAATAATGAGTACATGTTAAGCGTAAGATAAGTAAATAAGTTCTAAATGCACTGTACTCGTATTTACATAATTAATTGGACGTATCAGCTTCTCAATCCGCTACAAGAAAGCAATGTACTGTGTATCCGAAAATGAGCACAGCTTTTCAATTATTATCCCACATTTCCCTCGTAATAAATTGTCCGGAATGTTTATCTATAGGACATAACGCGTAGCCCATTAATCAAGTTTGACTAGCTCAATCAATCAGAAAACACACTGAGCTGCTGTGGAAAGGCTTTCTCGAGAAAGGCAAAATGTGTCGAACCTAGCGGCAGCTCCATTAGAGACTGTGACTCGTCCTCCATAACTGTGACACGTGGTTACGTTTTTATTATTAAAAGATGGGGGACGTTATCAAATAGAGCGCATTTAACACTTGTCTGGGCGCACACAATTACAAATACAATACCCTGATGAAATGAACATATTTGAAAAAAAAGTGTTCGTCTAAAACAATAAAAAGTTGACAAACATTTCGCATTGTTTAAGTGTTTTCGGTAACTTAATGCGAAATGCACGTCTAGTATTTATTGTTCCACTAGCTTATATCGGAAAAAAAAACATTCTCTTTCTTACACAAACAATAAATGTTAGCGCAGATGGTCTAATGAGCGCTCAAATAAACTATCTAGACTATTCTATTTGTCCTTTTCCTTCATAGTTTACAGTTAAAAAACTACCGATGGACATTCCGGTCATTTGCATTGGAAATCTTACCCTTCAGGGTGTACATTTTAAATTAATTAACGTAAATGCTGCGCATTGGCATATAACTGAGAGACACCGGCAAACAAAACAGCAAACACAATTAAAGTGTCATGGTCGATGCAATGCCACGGAAAAAATATATTTAAAATAAAACATAGAGCAACATAAAATACGCGTCTGTTCTGAATTGCCATGATCACAGTTGCACACATGAAATAAGTTTGTTTGTTTAAAGTGTGAACTGAACATACATATTAATTGCCCTCATCAAAATGTTCGTCCTTCAAGTCATGTGTCTTCTTTGCATAGGACACAAATACACATGCATGTCATGAGTGATTGCATCAAATATATTTTGACTGAGTAATCATTTACTATTTAATTGACCAATCTTTCAAACCAGTAAACTTTTTCTTGTTTCCATTACGCTGTCAAACACATGTTTCCTACAAGCCATTATATAGGTGGGTGTTATTCGCCTGGGATATCGCAATCACAATTTATTGGCAAGTGTCTAACACGTAAACACTATTCTGATGTGTTACAAACGTTATTGTTAAGTGGATTATATGTTGGTCTGTTTTATTTCAGAACAGAAGTTAAAACGGCTAGAATGACAATGTCTTATAGAGACTAAAGAGAAAATTGTATTTGTGTTTGTTGCGTTAGTTTGACCTAAGAAGTTATTGTATCCATCTGGTATCCTTAACCCAATCTCTTTACATTGTTATGGATAAAATAATCAAATTAAGAACATGTTGTAAGTCTCACGGCAATGCAAACAAAAAAGAGCTTGCATTATTCCGGAATCCAGTTCAGGTGCGGCGAATATTGACATCAAATGTGGTGTCAGACGAAAAGCTCAAGATTGATGATGTATTCTAGAATATGATCATAAACCCATAAACGTTCACTATAGTCGTGTTATAAAAAGTGTGAGATGTCGCTTTCAGTGCATGGCCAAGAGCCTAGTAAATACTAACAATGATATCTTACAAATCGCCCCACTTCCTTGGTGCTCTTAGTAAATTGCGTATAAAGAAGATAATTATAATTGTAAACAAAGTAAAAAATATAGTAAAAAGACGTGAGACGTTTAAATGAATATTTAGATGGTGTGACCAAATAACAAAATACTTATTATATATAAGACTATTATCGTTAACATGATTTCATGGACCCCTTTCGTAACTACATCTACATACAGTATACTCTATACAAATGTTGACACAACAGTGACGAATATGTACTAAAAGCAATTATATAAATGTATTTTTTTCGCATGGGACATCGCTATCACAGTTTATTGACAAGCATCCTTGTAAGAAATGTTTTCCCTTTTGTATTTAAGCATCTGTCTTTTCTCAGCTTTACAACGTGAGTCATTGTTGTTTGGCGTCTATTTTAAGAGAATCTGAACAAGATGGAATTATTACAATATTGCCTATATCGCTGCACTTACTGATGTTTATAAACATCTGAACCAAAAAGCAGGTATGCATTCGATACGTTAAAAAATGTTCATTAAGTTATGATAAAACCTTCACCCTATATTTAACCTTCATAACCGAATTCACAATTACTAACAAAATAACAGGTAAAAGAGACAACATCAGTTGAACCTGTTACAATGTACAGAAATATCTAGCACTTTATTATGATGTAAGTAATTAAGCATAATATTTGCATGACATTCTTGGAAGATAAAAACATATTAATTGGAAGGGTAGATGTTTCTGCAAAGTGTTTAACTGTCAGAATTATTTCTATTGTGTATTTATATTCCACATTTAGTACGTGCGCAGTACACACGAATCGAGGTTACGCAGTATATACGGAAGATGTTAATCTGCATTAGTGTGATACCCCACTTGACACCGACTTTGCTAACTTAATGGTGCAACTGAGTGAAACTCGACATGGCCCGTACCATAAACTAACTAGGGTTGCAATTAAGTAAACAGTGTAAAAGGAACTTATTAAATATTGACATTGGCAAATTGACAAGAGAAATAATTTGTCATAAATCCCAAAATCGAACAGGGTGTATATAAACAAGCAAACATTTCCCTGACATTACGAAATAGGTTTCCCGACAAAGAAATATTTCGAGATATAGTCAATTAATTATTGTTTTTTTCCATAAGCAACTGATCTCCTCATAAAAATGGCATATATAATCAAGCATGTAAAGAACATCATTTGTATTACGGAAAGCAATTAAAACTTTGTTTTCTCATTACACGAGGCAAAAATGCATGATTATAATTTATTTTGTTCGTAAAAGTCCGGAAAAATCTTTTATTTTACTATAATACTTTAAGTCAGGTGATGCTGTTTGGGGTGAAAAAAGTTAAGGATAGTTTCATCGTGAAAATGACCTGTGCTTGAATAACCAAAGCGCAGTGATTAATTCACTCTTACTAGGGTCATTGGTATTGCAATCTGCTCTGAAACCTTTGCTCCATTAGCAAGCACTAAGCTGACGTCAACGAAGCGCCTTTGACAATAATTAAGCGATACAGGCCAATCAGAAAGCACATCTAATATTCATGTCACAGGTTATGGTCGATGTATTGCCGCGATAAAACATCATTCACATGAGACACGTATAACCTTTACACGCTTTGTCTGTTCTTAATTGGCTTCAAAAGAATGATTTTAGCACAAACGGTTGATTGGGATTTTAGTTGTTGTTGTTGTTGAAAAAGAAATATATATTTTCATTTTCCCAAACATAGTAATTCAGGCCGGACTGCGTTTTCTATTCTGAACGAAAGACAAAAACTTTATAATTATATAAATTGATGTATTACGTTTAATGTATTATTATAGATTTATAACATATACTGGAATTGCTTGTAACAAACATGTAACAAAGTCTTTTTCTAGCAAGTAAGTGTAAGAGGTGTATTGTTTTACCTTTATGAAATTAACATTAAAATGATTTGAAAGATTGCTTTAATTAGACACGTATTATATCCCGTTGGCGTTGGTTATCAGATCTCTTTTCGCGTATTGGGTGATTTTGAGTACGATGTGGCTGCAAAACAACATAGATCATTCCATTTTCCTGAATACATTTGACCTAAAGTATACCGTGAGAATGGCTTTGTTATGGAACGCCATGACTGTCTTATAATACCAACACTTGTGATATTACGTCAATTTGACTGTGCATGAATGCCTGTAACCATTATATATATGCATAATCACAATATATAAATACATAATTTTAATATATACAGATAAAGCATTAATATATAAAGATATAATTGTCTTATATATAGATAAAATGTAAAAATAAACAGTTACGAATGTATTATACACATATGATCTTCCATTATATAAAGGCATTACTTCTTTATATGAAGGCAAAAGATCTTTATATGAACATAAATCGTTATGTAATAAATATAAAAGATCCGTATATGTACATAAAACATTGAGAGATACAGATAAAATTGTGTTATATATATGTATTATATCTCGATACATAGATATTATGCATTTATATGTAGATACATGTATTTTAATATTTCTATGAAGTTTAGACATTAATATACGAAGCTATTCGTTATTTATGTATTGGTCACTCATCATTTAATAAAGTGCTTTCATCATTATAATACTACTGAAGATAGAAATTTACTCGCCAAATGACATAAGTGATATGATGTCCTGTGTTATCTTCTCCTGTCTGAAGCGCCGTATCACTCCTTCTTCCACTCCAAGTCGCTCAAGTATCAAATCCATATACATTGCTGTGAAATGATGCAAAACTAATTTTCTCCCGTGTGTAATATAAGCTTTGTATAGTTAATGTTATCTTCATTCATTAAGAATATATAATATATTGCTTACGAAATTTTGTATTAATGTAATTAATTTCGATGTTCATCAGCATCTTAACATAGTATGGATTTATGTAATAACGTAATTATCTTAATAAAACAACTATTTAGGATCATACAAAACATTAAAATCTGTATGTACTATAAATTTATCTTAACGTGTTGAGACTACATATTTACATAAATTAATTTAAGATTTGTAACGTATTTTTCAAATTTCATCTGCATATAAAGACGATATGTGTTTATATAATTATGATTTATGTTTATATAAAGGTATTTTGCCTTTATATAATCGTTACAGGCATTCATGTACAGTCAGATTGACGTAATATCACAAGTTTTGGTATTATAAGACAGCAAGGCGTTCCATACTTTGTGGGGAAAAAGTTCATTATACATGATACATTGTAAATTATGACCATAACAACTATACAACTCAAAAAGTTAAATAAAGACCTAAAATAATCGTTTTTTTTAATCTTAACGCCTTTAAACATAGAAAAGTTAGCAACGATATCGTACAGATCGCTCATGCGTGATTTTTAAAGTACCCTGCGTATTTGCAGAATTTATAGGAACGGCAGTTCCAAAACGCAGTGTCCATGAACTAATCTTCGGAAAAAAATGCTTCTATTACAAAGATACAGCCTGTTTGCTGCAAGCTATTATAGCTTGACGTTATTTTCATAGAACATCGCTATCACAGTTCATTAACGAGCGTCTAACACGTATACAAGACTCTCCACTTATATAACTAAACGACTCTCTTTATTTCGTCTCACTAAAACAGTATTGTGTAGAATAATGTAAATTTTCATCTGAACTACTGTCAACAATGCGCCTTTTAACCATCAGTTGATCTCCGTCTTTGCAATCTAAAGAAAACAAATATAATATTTCGACCTCGTAATATAACATGTTTTTTGTTTTTTTTAAGTTCCGATCTCAATATCGAATTCAAATAACATAATACATGACTATCGGAGAGAGAGAAAGATAGCGAGTGAGTGAGTAAGAGTGATTGAGAAAGAGGGAGGGAGAGAGAAAGAGGGTGGATTATGTAACCAATTTAATGGTGGCTCACCGTGGTTATCTGATCAATATGTGTTTGAAGCTGAATTCTCCCCGTTTGGTGAACCCGCAATGTTGATTGGTGCGAAATGTTTCAGTAGCTGCTTCAACCTTGTTTGGTTTGTGCGGAGAAAAATCTTACTTCATGAATTCTCAGCAGCACGTTTTACTACTTCAATGTATGCAATAAGAAAATAATGCTAAATATGAAAACAAAACTTCAAAGTAAAAAGGCTGTTGCAAAAAAGTGGCACACACACAATCTTTTGATTTAGAGAGTTTAATGTGAAGTTGATGTTTCCGCTAATATTGCTAAATGAGATTTGATAACTTCAAACTCAATATTCGTTTGTATGGTTGCAAAGCACAAATATGCATCGCTATAATTTTTATTTGCCCAATGCAGTGCTAAAAATGTATTCAGGCCTACTGGCGCAAATTTTCAGATCATTACCCTTAATAATACTATTGGTCAAAACCGGGATGAGAACAGAACAGAACGGAACAGCGACACCGAAAACACCTTTCATTTGATCGAGAATGTATTTTCAAAACGTGAAAGATTCCTAATTTAGTGCGGTTAGATTGTTTATAATAAACCTCCAGACATTGAGCTGATTGAGCATGAAGGAGGTAATCGCTGCATGAATATTTATTATATTTATAGCTTAAGATACTTAATGACCATCTGTACGTCCTAATTTGTTTCGTTCGTTGTCATTCTTGATCAAATGAACAGTCATATACTATAAAACGCTACTTAATACATAAATAAACAAATCAACTTGAAACGATAAATAGTCGATATGATTATAAATAACGATGCTTTGCATACATTGACGTTAAGGCGACACAGCACAAATAGCTATTTTTATTGACGATTGTGTAATCTGAGGGTTACATATACGTTCAAAATTATTCATTTAACATTTTATTCAACAGCCAAATAGCATATGACCGCCTCTGTTAACTTGAAACGACCATACTTTTAGGTTAATCGTAGATGTTTCGTACAAAAAAACAAGTGAATTAAACCTTTTTTTAATATATTTCCAGGCAAAAATACCCCGACATTTCAATAGGATTCAATAGGATTTTAATGGCATCTTAGATATCAATCAGCATATGCAAAAATGCCCTGAAAAAAGGTTAAATATCCCAACAAAGACGTTTGATTTACATGTTAAATACATGGTAACTTTCAGACTTCAAAGAAATATTTATAAACCTTCGTAAAGTATTTCAATAGCATTTTAGAAATCAATAAGAATATGTTAATGTTTTATTATCACGCGATGAGGTAATGCATAGTTAAATTGTACATTGAAGTCATTGCAAATGGGATATTTAAATATGCATGTGTAATAGTATCAGCCCAGTAATATCATTATAAATACAACTTAGGAAACAAATTCTTCAAAATGGTGCAGAGAATCTTCCACTACTTGTGTGATATGGATATTCCTGTCGTTTGCTATGGAAATCTAGCCATATTTTGAAGCAATTAGTAGTTTAATTGACGTCAACATAGAATCTCAGACAATACTGGTAATGAGGCGACACAAGCGAATACGAAGACAAACCAAGTACCGGTATGCCTGTCACATGTTGTGGTCGATGCAATGCCGCGAAGAAACAACGTAAAACGATTACTGTTGAAATTCAAACAGACGTAGCTCTTGTGAAATTATTTCTTTTTGCATACCAACTGTAAATGATTTGTGAAAACCATGCACTGTTATCCCGAGGTGTTTACATAATAGAGACCATTTACATTTCTTATGGTGTGCTCGTTTTTAAAACATAAAACAACAACATGACTTGTTTACCGAAATCTTTCCTCGATCACTACAATGATCACTACAATGATGGAATGATCAGTTCTTGGTCAACGAAAGTTATTAGTTAATTGAAGCTAAAATATATCAAGTACTACACACAATACTGACAAGTTTATTTATTTTAGCGCCTCATAAGCAAGTTAATGCAATCTATGAGTACATATTTGTGCCATTTACTTAAAGAAATTCAAATGAGTTTACACACTAAATATAACGCTCTTTTAATTCTTTGTAGATTGTAAGTAAATGCAAGGTCATACCTATTCAAAATAATATCCGTTTCTAATGCCACATATCTGGCGAAAGCATGACCCTGTTTATTAAATATTACAAATGATCTCTTTTATTTTTAATAAACATATCGCGTGAAAACTCTATAAAAAAGATCCCATGTTTTAAAAATGGTTTCATGAAACTTTTATGTAAATACTGTTGTAATAATAAACATGTTTGGGTTTATTGTGCAGTGATAGAAAACCTTGATCTTACTAATTATCTTATCTAGTTGGATTCTTTAATCATCTTTGTTCATTGATTATGGACTAATATGAATCCGACGAGATTCGGCTCACGGCATGTAAATTAATGAAGAGCATATCATTTCCTGGAATCTTTGTAATAATGAGTTAATATATATGATCATGGACCGCCAATCTTCTATTATGGGAGAAACGTCCTTGAAGATAATGCACTTTGGGATATAACAATGATTAGTATCATCCACTAAACTCAAATATAGATTTCTTGCAAGAGCACAGAAAACAGAATATCCATGTTGTAATACGTATAAGTAAGATTTAAAACTAATTATAAACAAATTTAAGTAGAAAGGGGGTAATTTTGATTGGTGTACATTGAAAAATGGGTTCATCTTAGTTCAAGAAAGTGTCTTCAAACCGACGGACAAATGCACGAACGGACGGACGCCCATAGTGAATCCCGAATACTACATATACTGTGTTGTGAATGGTTACATAACAAGTTATTTCCGTTTTTTTATTCCAATGCATGCGAAAATTCATAACGATATTTACAGATAAACGTGTTTCTCAAACTGGGATGTGTATATAACTTGCATGTTGACTATTGACTTATCCTTACACCGTGTCCATGTGCTATACAGGGCAACCTTACATGCATGCTTTTATTACGAGGCCATATGCATGTTTATTGTACGCCATCAAAACTAAGGGTTGAGCCATCGATATCACAGTTTATTTTCGAGCGTCTAACACTTTAAAGATTTTACAACGCACGCAGGTTCTTCTAGCAGTCAGTCTATTTTCATCTTAATTGCAATTGGCAATAGAATTATTGTTACATAATATGCGATGAATGATTTACAGTGAAAAAGAAACAAAGGTCAATGTAGTATGTTTCATACATCATATTGTATTGTCTAATACCTTAATTATGTTACTATATTCTAGTCTATATCACCCTCTGAACTTGCATCTAATCTACGGATCGATGTTATATAAGATACAACACTTAAAAAGTTGTTCTGACATCAAAATAAAATCTTAGGACAGTGAATGTTTGAAAATACAATGAATATGAAATATGGTGTAATATAACGATCGACAAAACGGCATAGGCAGTCGATGGTGTAATATGGTGCGTACAAAAACACAAAAACAAAATCAAATATAACAAAAACTCATATTTATAATTTTCTTTTTTATTCAAGATTTTGGCATAATTGGTGGGTTTTTTTATTTACCGTTCGAGCCCCCATATGTTGCTTATACAGAACAAAACTGAAAAAACATGTGTTTACCGTGAAATCGCTTTAAAAACAAATTCGTTTTCCGAATTTACTTTTCTTATAGGTTTTATTCCTAACAAATTGTTAGAATTCCCGAAAGGGCGTTTTTGAGGAAAAAATATCGTTTGTATATAATGCTCATATGGCTGTTTGATTAAATGGCCAAGAAGTAACAGCAAAAAAATTTCAATCTCGAATTCCATCATTATATTATGAGCTGCACTACTTAATAACCACTGATGTAAAGGTAAGTAGTCCTAATATAGATTTATTCACAGGATACTTGGAACAAACAATCGTTTAAATAAAATGTAAAACACTGATAACTCATTATGTTTATTTTTGCAAACATAGTGAGGACAATTTATAAAATATATTATGCGAATCTTAGATATATAAAGCAACTAATGAGGAAATGTTACCAAAACAATATGTTCCTTTCATGAACACAACAATCTGTTTTCTTATTCAATTAAGTCTGCTAGAGCCATAATTGTTATTTTGTTTATTAAGAGCCATGAATAATGTTATTTTGTTTATTAAGCTTAACATGCGTAAATAAATAAATGCATACGAAGCACAACAGAAGCAGACACAAAAAAACACTAAGTATAAAAAAGATAACTTGAGAAAAATTTCAATTTCAAAAAATAATTTATAATTGTTTTACGGTGAATGGGTATTCTTTTAGACTACTGTCTCACAAACTAAGAATTTACATGTAATACTTATTATATATATTATATGTATATGTATTTAATGTTTTTTCATGTCTGATTGCATTACATTGTTGTCATTTATCATAGTGTATAATGTGTAGGAAAGACAAAGAATAAGGGACGAAGGTGAAAGGTAAATTAATTAATTACTTTGCTAAGATGTATAATCTTCTCAATCCGCTACAAGGAAGCAATATATTCTGTATTAAAAAATGAGCACAGCTTTTCAATTATTATCCCACATTTCCGTATTAAATTGTCCGGAATGTTTATCTATAGCCCATTAATCAAGTTTGACTAGCTCATATTTAAAAAAAAAATGTTCTCGTCGAAAACAATAAAAAGTTCACAAGCATTTCGCATGGTTTAAGTGTTTTCGGTCACTTAATTGCACGTCAAGTATCAATTGTTTCATCGGCTTATATCGGTAAAACATTCTCTTTCTTACACAAACAATGAATGTTTGCACAGAGGGGCTAATGAGTGCTCACCAATGGTGTTCTTGTATTATATTTATACGGCAACACTAATCACGTATCTAATAATTTGAAAAAAACTATTTATTTTCCATTTTAAAAGCAGATTAACTCTGCAATAATACAGCAAACAAATAAAAAAAAGTATTTGATAATAAATAAAATAACATTTTTTATTATAATTATAATTTTTAATAAAATTATATTTCATTTAAAAAGCTACCGGTATGTCCGGTATATTGAAATAAAAAAAAACACATATATATTAAACCACAGTTTTTTAAGTAATCCGTTCAAACTACTGTCGCTGGATATTCCGGTCATTTACATTGCAACTATTACCCTATTAGGGAGCACATTTTAAATTTTTTATCGTAATTGCTGTGCATTGGCATATAACTGTGAGGCACGGGCAAACCAAACAGCAAACAAGATTAACTGAGAGAAACGGGTAAACCAAACACAGCAAACAGCAAACACGATTAACGTGTCTGATACCGTCGTCAATGAAATGTCGCGGAAAAAAATCATTTACAAATAAAATATGCTGTACCATAAAATACACGTCTGTTCTTAATTGTCATAACCAGAGTGACACTAGTATAGACATAGACATGTTTATTAGGTAATATAGGCCACTGGCCCAAAATTCAGCATTTACATGAAAATATGTCAACCAGAGTGATACATAATCATACATTTAAGAACATTAAAGCATGTTGTTATGCACTTAATTTATGTCAAGCATTTAATATACTAATGCTAGAAAAGAAAAAGTTTCTCAAATGATAAATCTATACACATGATCAAAAAGTAAGAAAGAGCAATACAACAATTTATTTCAGGTATGTATGTTTAAGATTTCTTTTCTTCTTACAAGCGAGTTATGCACAAACTTAGCGATATTTATTATATGTTCATCTTTTAAGCATAAGATAGTATAAAACATTGATGAGATCGGTTTCTTAACCAGTCAGCTTTGAAGAATGTTTGCCTAAACGTTTCGTATTCATGACATTAAAACAAGAAATGATATTCATCTTCAACTACGCTAATATTATTTTTTACACATAATGGGCAAAATCTTAAATGTCTATCTATTGATAAGTGGCGACCTTTCTCAATCATGAGGTCATGCGCTGAGCAACAAAAACTCGACAAAGTTTTCCTTAAAGCAAAAGACAAATTTATATTTAGATATGGTTCACAGTACAAATCGGTTTAAAAAAATCTATAATGCAATGCTTTAGGAGAATTATCAATTTTTGATTTTCATACTTGAAGATAACAATCTTTTATTCGTGTTTTGAACAGATGTATAAAATTGTCTTCATGTCCAACACCTTGAGCAAACCAAACATAACAAAATGCATAACTAAATAGTAATTCTCTGATAAAACTAGCCCATGTCCTTCTACCTGCATCATCTAACTCTTTTAACATTTTATAACACTGTTTAGGATATCTATGATTTTCCATACGGGTGATTTTCAACCAGAACTTTATGCAATTTGCTATATATGTTATACATAAAGGAAGTCTACCACATTTTCCTCAAGCTAAGATATCAGGTGTGTTTTGTGGTAAATTACAATATTTTTAACAAAATTTTATTTGTTCTTTTTCAATTTTATCTACATATGAATAGCCTCATATTTCAGATCCGTAACAAAGTATAGGTTTAATCATAGCATCAAAAACTTTAAAAATATCTACAGAACATAAATGACCAAATTTGCGTTGATATCGAAATATACAAGCAATTGATTTTATACTTTGCAATGCTTACATTTCTTGAGTTTTTGACCAAAGAAGTTTGGGCGTAAAATAGACACCAAGATATTTATAAAATGAGACAATTTCAATATTTTCTCCACAATATGTCCTTTCTTCAGTTTGTTTAACAACACCACCATTTCAAAATACGATGATTTTTTGTTTTATCAAGATTAATTTTCATATCAACAGATTTACAGAATCGTTCAATGGCGTTAATTTGCCTTTGCAACCGTATGATAGTATCAGAGAAACTGGAAACATCGTCATCAAACATTAAGCAATTAACTCATTTATATCTTCAAAAACATATATACCATTATCACATTTTGAATGCAGATATGTAACTAAGTCATTTATGAACATTGAAAAAATTATGGGACTAGCCATACAGCCCTGTCTCGTTCCAATATAACATGGGAAAAATTCCGTCAATCTGTTATTAATCTTAACACACGATTTCAACTTGCTATACATCGATTGAAGAATAACCATACATTTACCATTATCATTTTTTCTTGCAAAAGCATTCCACAATTTTTGATGTTGTATGCTATCGAATGCTTTTGCAAAATCTAAAAAAATACAATAAAAACGACCTTTTTTCTTAGATAAATATTTTTGACAGAGCGCCATTAATGTAAAAATGTTGTCTGATGTTGTATATTTTTTTCTAACCCCTGCCTGTGACTCATCTATAACACCAAAAGTATCACACCACATGGTCAATCTATTACTTAATATATGACAAAAGATTTTACATTTAGAGTCTATAAGTGAGATACCACGGTAATTATTAGGGTCGTTAATAGATCCTTTTTGTGTAGTGGAGTAATTATACTCTCGCTCTAATTATTAGGAAAAATACCAGAATAAAAATTTTCATTAAAAAGTGGATTTAAAAAAGGCAATATATCATTAATAGTAAATGTATACATTTCAATACAAATTCCGTCGGGTCCCCCTAAACGATTTGATTTCAGGTGTCGTATGCTATCAACGATTTCTTGGTTACAAATGGGTGCGTTTAAACTACTACAGTCGTATTTATTTTTTTCAAAACTGATGTCCTCTTGCTCTAGTGAATTGCTTTCTTTATTTATAAATTGCGCTAGGTCTATACTATTTTCTTGATTTTTACGGTTTCCTTTTAAAGTTTTCCAAAACATTTTGAATTTTTACGGGAACTAACTAGGTCATTTGGCTTTTTCTCAGAAAATATGACTTTTCTGTTTGAACATATAGATTTGAAAATACTTTTTTAGCCTTATATGTCATTAGATCTTGTCTATCATTTGTAATTCTAAAACATCGTAAAGCTCGTGACTTTTCAATTTTAGCAATATTACATTCATGATCCCACCATTCAGGTTGTGAAGAAGTAATTATATTCAGAATTCGACTTCATATTTTCCCCAGCAGTTTGAAATACATTTATAAAATCAGTACTTGAAATAAGTGTGTATGTTAATAATGTAAACTAAACATATATTTTAGTTGTTTTTATCAAAAACGTCGTCCTTCAAGTCATTTGCTGTTTTCTACTTGAAATATATCACAACTTCACATTTATTTATTGTATAAATATTTTTTGACTGAGTGATCATGTACGAATTAATGGACCAACCTCTCAATCCTGTGAACTTTTACTTGTTTCCATTACGCTGTCAAACACATGTTTCCTACAAGCCATTATATAGCTGGGTATTATTCGCATGGGATATCGCAATCACAATTTATTGGCATGCGTCTAGCACGTTAACACAAATTTGATGTGTTTACTTACACATGTTATTGTTAAGTGGATTAAATGTCGTTATGTATTATGTCAGAACAGAAGCTAAACCGGCTAGTATGACAATGTCTTATAGAGACTAAAGAGAAAATGTATATGTGTATGTAGCGTTATTTTGATCTAAGCATATCCATCTGGTATATATTTCCCAATCTCTTTACACAGTTTCTAGACGAAATATTCAACTGAATAAAATGTTGTAAGTCTGACGGAAATGCAAACAAATAAAGTGCCTGCAATGTTCCGAACTCAAGTTGAGATGCGGCGGATATTGACTGCCAATGGGGTGTCAGATGAAAAGCTCAAGATTGCTGATTTATTTTAGTATATGATCATAAGCCCCAACAAGTTAAATATAGATTTGTTATTTAAAGTGTGAGATTTTGTTTTCAGTACATGCCAATGAGCTAAGTAAAATTTAACAATGATATCTTACAAATTGCCCCACGTCCTTGATGTTCTTAGTATATTTCGTATAAAGTAGATAATTATAATTGTAAACAAGAAATATAGTAAAATGACGCGGGGCGTTTAAATGAAAATTTAGATAATGTTACCAAATAAGAAAATACATATTATATTATATACTGTCGTTAACGTGATTTCATGGACCCCTTTCGTTACTGCATCTACATACAGTATACTCTATACAAATGTTGACACAGCAGTGACGTATAATGCCCTTGACAGTGCTTGTCGAAATTCGAATCAAGTTCATACAATTAAATATATTTACTACTGACTCTGAACAAGATGGAATTATAACATTATTGCTTACATCGCTGCACTTTATAAACATCTGAACAAAGAAAGCTCGTATGCATTACATACGTTATAAAAAGTTAATTAAGTTATGATAAAAACTTCGCCCTATATTTAACCTGCATAACAGGTTAAATAGACAACATCATTTGAAACTGTTACAAAGCACAGAAATATCTAGCACTTTATGATGATGTGAATTATTAAGCATAATCTTTGCATGTCATTCTTTGGAGATAACAATATATTAACTAAAAAGGTAGATGTTTCTGCAAAGTGTCAGAATAATTACTATAGTGTATTTATTTTCCACATTTAGCACGTGCGCGATACTCACGAATCGAGGTGACGCAGTATCTACGAAAGCTGTAAATCTGCATTAGTGTGATGCCCGACCGTTTGCTTACTTAATGGTGCAACTGAGTGAAACTCGACATGTCCCGTACCATATACTAACTAGGGTTGCAATAAATAAAACGGTGTAAAAGGAACTTATTACATATTGACTTTGTCAAATTGACAAGAGAAAGTATTTGTCATCAATCCATAAATCGAACATCGAGTATATATATAAACACACAAAAATGCCCTGACAATACGAAATAGGCTTTCCGACAAAGAATTGTTTCGAAATATAGTAAATTAATTGTTGTTGTTTTTTTCATAAGCAACCGATCACCTCATAAAAAATGGAATGTAAGCAAGCATGTAAAGAACATCATTAATATTTCGGAATGCAAGAAACATTTTGTACTCATTACATGAGGCACAAATGCATAATTATAATTTATTGTGTTCGTTCAAGTCCAGAACAAATCTATTATTTTGCTATATTTACTTTAAGCAATGATGCTTTTTTGTGAAAGAAAGTTTACAATAGTTCCATCATAAAAATGACCCGTGCGCGAATAACCAAAGCGCAGTGATTGATTCACTCCTACTAGGTTCATGATATTCAGGCCATCTGCCCTGAAACCTTTGCTCCATGTGCAAGCACTAGCTGACGACAACGAAGCACCTTTGGCAATAATTAAGCGATACAGGCCAGTCAGGATGCATACAAAATATGCATGTCACAAATGGGACATGAAGTACCTTTACAAGCTTTGTATGTCCTTAATTGACTTTAAAAGGATGCTTTTAGTACAAGCGGTTGACTGGGGTTATCGTTGTTGTTAAAGAAAAAGTAACTGAACACATATATATTTTCTTCTTCCCAAACATAGTAATTCAAGCCGTGCTTCGTTTTCTATTCTGAACTTAAGAAACAAACGTTATTATTATATAAATTGATGTATTACGGTTAATGTATTATAATGGGTTCATAACAGATACTGGAATTGCTGGTATCACAAATTTCATTTTAATGTCTTTCTCTAGCAAGCTAGTTTAATTAATGTATTGTTTCACCTTTATGAACGTAACATTTACATAATTTGACATATTACTATCATAAGACATGTATTACATCCCGTTAGTGTTGATTATCAGATATTGTTTCGCGTATTGGGTGATTTTGAATACGATGTCGCTGCAAAAATATAGAGATCATTCCATTTTCATGAATACATTCATATACCGTCAAAATGGCTTTCTGGGGGAAAAAGTTAATTATACATGATACATTTTAGATTATGACCATGACACTTATAAACCTATAAAAAAAATAATATAGATCTAAAATAACCCATTTTGAATCTTAACGCCTTCCAACATAAAAAAGTTAGCAACGATATCGTTCACGCGTAATTTTTTAAGTGCGTTGCATATTTGCAGAATTTATACGAACGTAGTCCAGAACGCCGTGTTCATGAACTAATGAGGGGGAAATAACATGCTTCTATTACGAAGACACAGCCTGTTTGCTGCATGCCGTAATAGCTTGACGGTATTTCCATGGAAAATCGCTTTCACAGTTTATTAACGAGCGTCTAACACGTATACATGACTGTCCACTTATATAACTTATCAATTCTCTTTATATCATAACACAGAAACAGTATTGTATATTATAATATAAATTTTCATCTAAAATACTGTCAACATTGCGCCATTTAACCATCAGTTGATCTCCGTCCTGGCAATCTAAAAAAACAAATATGATATTTTAGACTTCGTAATATATAATTTGATATTTAATAAAAAGTTCCGATTTCACTTTCGAATTCCAATAACGTAAAACATGACTATCGGAAAGAAAGAGAGAAAGAGATCGAGTGAGTGAGTGAGTGAGTGAGTGAGAGATTGAGTGAGTGAGTGAGAGAGAGAGAGAGGAAGGGAGGGAGGGACTCTGTAACTCAATTGGATGGTGGCTCACGGTGATCATCGGACCAATATGTGTCAGTAGCTGAATCCTGCCATTTTTGGTGACCCCACATTGTTTATTGGTCCGATATGTTTTAGTAGCTGCTTCCTCCTTGTTTGGTTGGTGCGGAGCGCAATCTATCTTGATGAAGTCTTGATGATGCACTGTTTACAGCTTTGATATATGTCTTTCTATTGCGTCGAATGATTTTAATGACAATGCACATCTTCCAATACGAAGATGTAATGTGTTCGATATTTTAATTTGCCTACGCATAATTTATCATTAAACGTTGTCAAAAGATTCATTTACAGACAGTAAATGAAAAAAATGCCTATATCAACTTAATTTAGGCACTCAGATTTTATAATCAAATTAAAATATATAATTAATTTACACTGTGCATATATAATTATAAAATGTAATTTATTATTTAGCAAACTACGTGAGTGATTTTGATGTGTACTTCATTTTATTTACTACAATTTAACAGTAATATTGCATTTGTATATATAAGAAGAAATACTTATTGCAATTATCCATACTTTTTATTATGAGAAGAAAAAATATCTTTAAAACTATATAAAGAAAGTATTTATAGCACACGGGAAACTATATACTTCGTTTTACGGCTTTAAATTGAATCCATCCATACAGGCAGATCGTGCACTGACCTTGATTTATTGTAATATGAAATTGATTTATAAATAACGATGATATCATCCTGCTTTGCATAAATTTATTTTAAAGGGATCTTTTCACGCTTTGGTAAATTGACAAAATTGAAAAAAGTTGTTTCAGATTCGCAAATTTTCGTTTTAGTTATGATATTTGTAAGGAAACAGTAATACTAAACATTTACCATGGTCTAGTATAGCCATTATATGCATCTTTTGACGATTTTAAAACCTAAAAATTATAAAGCGTTGCAACGCGAAACGATTGAATAATTTGGAGAGTTCAGTTTTTGTCGTTAAATTTTGTGAAACTACGATGATTGCTTATATAAGGTATAAAATACGTCTAGTAAGTGTACTTGGCGGAATAGGCTAAAGCGTTTTTACTTCAGGACTCTGGCAGGACTCCAGGGGTCACTGGTTCGAAACCTGGGCCGGGCAATGTTCTTTTCCTTTTTTTAATTCTATTCTTGATTTTTTTACTGGAGCTTTTACGATCCAATGTTTACATTTATCGATATAAAGCATTTAATGAATAAGTTAAAAAATGCCAAAATCTGTGAAAAGGCACCTTTAAGGCGACACAACACAAAGATCTATTTTTTATTGACGATTGTGTCATCTGAGGGTAATAGAAACAACAAAATTAATTCATTGAACATTTTATACAACTGCAAAATAACATATGACCACCTCTGTTCACTTGATAGAACCCAACTGTGTTCGTTTAATTGTAGCAAGTTCGTACACCATGTAATTGTTTGCACGAAAATAACGAGTGATTTAACCCTTTTTAAATATAATTTCAGGCAAATATACTCCGAAATAAAAAATAAATATCCCAACACAGAAAACGTTTGATTTACACGTTTTGTGGTTTTATGGCAGTTTTCAGGCTTCATATATATATATATATATATATATATATATATATATATATATATATATATATATATATATATATATATATATATATATATATATATATATAATCGTCGTAAAGCATTTCATTAGCATTTTATAAATCAATAAGAATATGACTAATTACCACATGATGATGTTATGCATAGTTGAATTGTGCATTGAAAACAAGGCAAATGGTTTATTTAAATATAATAGTTTCAGTCCAGTAATGATATCATTATATATACAACTCATTAATAAATCCCCTCAACCATGGCACAGGGATTTTTCCGCTCCACTAAGATATGGATATTCCTGTCGTTTGCGAAGGATATCTAGCCATATTTTGAAGCACTTTAGTAGTTCAATTGACGTCAACACAGTCTCAGGCAATAATAGTAATTAGACGACACATGCAAATACGAAGACAAACCAAGTGTGCCTGGCATATGTTTTGGTTGATGCAGTGCCGCAAAGAAACAACGTACAACTAACACCTGCATGGAGTATGCTAAAAAGTTCTGTTCATATTTGGCTTAAACAGATAGATACTAGTTGATGTGTACGTTGCTTTGTTAACCTATTGAACACATATATGGCCACCATCTAAAACATAGTCCTTCAAGCATTGTGGCGTTTTCTTCTACTACCAACGTATACAAAAAGTAATTAACCATAATTGATTATTGCATTAAATATTTTATTGAGTAGGCATAATAATTGGACCAATCTAACAGTAGATTATTGAAATTCAATAGACGTAGCACTTATGACACAGTATCTTTGTTCATACCAACTGATACTGATTTGTGAAAACCATGCCCTGTTATCCCGAGGTGTTAAAATACTTGAGACCAGTTGCATTACTTATAATGTGCTCGTTTTCAAAACATAGAACAACAACAAGACTTGTTAACCGAACACTTCCCTCGATTACTAGAATGATGGACGAATTTGTTTCTTCGTTCTAGGTCAACGTTATTAGTTAATTTAAGCTATTTACTTTGAAAAGCTATCAAGAACTACACAATATACTAACACGTTTATGTCTTTAAGAGCCTCAATAGCAAGTTAATGCAATCTATTAATACAAATTGGTGCGATTTACTTAAAGAAATTCCAATGAGTTAACACACTTAACGCTCTTTTATTTTTTTTATTACCCTGTTTATTAGATAACACATATGATCTTTTTTAATTTCAATAAACATCTCGCGTGAAAATCTTTTTTAAAAAGATCTCGTGTTTCAAAAAAAGTATTATGAAAAATGCTTTCATGAAACCTTTATGTAAATATTGTAGTTATTAGTATACATGTTTGTGTTCGCAGAGTTATAAAGCTGTTATAGAAAACCTTGATCTAAGCAATGATCTTATCTAGTTGTATTCTTTAATCATCTCTGTACACTCATTATGGACTAATTTGAATCCGGCGATTTCCGCCTTTCGGCATGCAAATAAAGGCATATCATATCATTTCCTGGAATCTTTGTAATCATGAGTTAACATACACGCACCGCCAATCTAATATTATGGAAATGACCGTCCATGTATTTTAGGATATAACCACGATTAGTATCAGCCTCAAAACTAAAATATTGATTTATTGCAAGAGCACAGAAAACAGAAATACCATATTGTAATACGTATAAGTAAGATTTAAAACTAATGATAAACGAAATGTAAATAGAAAGTGGGCATGTTGGATTGGAGTACAATGAAAAATGGAGTCTTTTAAGTTCAAGAAGGTGTCTTCAAACCGACGGACAAATGCACGAACAGACGGACACCCATAGTGAATCCAGAATACTCCATCTCCTTTGTTGTGGATGGTTAAATAGCAAGTCATTTACGATTCATGCACATGCGAAAATTAATAACGATATTTTACAGATAATCGTTGTTCTCAAACTGGGGTGTGTATATAACTTGTATACTGACTATTGAATCATCCTTACAACATTCCCTTGTGCTATTCAGGGCAACCTTACATTTATGATTTTATTACGTCATTATATGCATGTTTATTGTGCGCCATCACAGCTTAGTAGGTGTCTCGCAAGAGCCATCGATACCACAGTTTATTTACGAGCGTCTAACACGTTAAAGATTTTACAACCCATGTTTTTCTAACAGTCAGTCTATTTTCATCTAAATTGAAATTGGTAAATGTAGTATTGTTACATAAAATGCAATAAATGATTTACAGTGAAAAAGAAACAAAGGTCAAAGTAGTATGTTTCATAATCCTACTTTATTGCGTAATATCGTAATTATGTGAATATATTCTAGTCTATATCACCCTCTGCACTTGCATCTTACCGACGGTTCAATGTCGTGTAAGATACGACTCGCAAACAGTTATTCGGACATCAAAATGGAAATCCAGCAGCGAATGTTTAAAAAATCATGAATATGAAATATGGTGAAATATAGTGTGTATAACGATTGACAAAACGGCATAGTTTCCCGAATTAAATTTTCTTATAGGCTTTATTCCAAGACCTTTGTCAGCATTCCCGAAAGAGCGTTTTTGATGAACATAGATCGGTTGTATTAAAATCTCATATGATTGTTTGCTTATTTGGCCAAGTATCTACAGCAACAACTCTTCACTCTCGAAAATCGATCCAGTCACTACCGGTATATTACATCATCTTACTCCACATGCCGATACCAGGGGGGATGCGTTAGGTGCGTACGCACCTAATATTTTTTATCAGTCACTGAGTGTGGTAAATGAAAGTGAAATGTCATATGAAAATGCTCTATAACTTAAGTCTCTAAGTACAGATAAAAAGTCACCAGAATGCAGGATTTTAAGTTTCATTTTAAAAATGTTCTAGGGGGAGGACCTCCGAACCCCACGATTGCACAACTCTCCCACAACCCCCTTCGTCACTTCAGTGCTAAATAACAATCGTTGGTGGGAAAATTCGCACCCCTCTTTTCAAAACCCTGGCAAGGGGCCTGGTCAAGGTGCTATAATTTTGTGGTGAAGAGATTTAAAACATTTTCAAACGTAAGAATAATCTGTGCATGAACGCGTTTGCAGACACATTCATGTGATTCAGCCACTCTAACACATTTAAATGTGCATTTCGGACATCTGAGAGAGGAAGATAACCTGACTACTAGAAAGCACTTGGTTCAATAATTATTACGTTTGTTGATTTTATTTTGCTTATCGAAAACTAACGGCGTACTTGTATATTTTTTATTAAGTGAGATAATTTCATTGCAGCATTACGTATAAATTGATAAAGTTTTAACATAACATTAATTTAATTATGTCGCTTTTTAGATTAAGAATATAACATTCATCATTCCGATGTTCATTGTTTGACGGGAACTGTCTAAAGCAATTATGAGTAGCAAAAGTGACTGGCAGGTGTTGGATATGTTTTATTTAATAAAATTAATAAACTTAGTATACTTTTATTTTAGGAATTCCTCGGGTGTGTCGAGTGTTATTGTACCAGTATACTGAATATCCATAAATAAAAATAGCTGTTCAATTATTATTCGATATTTCCTCGTAATCAGTTGTCCTGAATGTTTATCCAAGTGACAGAACACATACCCAATTAATCAAGTTTGACTGGCTCAATCAATCCGCTGCTGGGGGGACAAGCTTTCTTGAGACGCGAAGATTGTGTCCAATGTAGCGACAGCGTCATAAGGTACTGGCTGTAACGGAGACTTTTACAACCTGTGATTTTAAAAATAATCGAGACTCAGTTGTACGGGCTTATGTTTCCAGCAACCAGGACTCGGAGGACCAAGAAATTAAAGAATTGTGCGGGCTTCTTTGCTCGACAAGGATATTTATTGTACACGTGACCGGTAACCAAAAGTCATTAGGGCTTCTTTGCTCAATGATTTAATGACATCATCCTGCTGTATTTTAGTCACGCTTAGCCCCTCTAGTTGTGTCTTATAGTCACACTGTCCGTAAGGTTGACAGATGACCGGTAGCTGTGGAAGCCGACAGCCAGAGTGCAGAAATATCCTTTCACGTATCCTTTCAGTAAATAACAAACAGTGTCTTTATGTTGCCAAAAATTTGCTCATAATATCATTACAATTATTGTCTAAACCCTAGTTATATCAATTTATTACATAATATTTTACTTTTACTGTGTTTTGATATAGTAGCCGGTATTGTTTTATTGCTGAAGTTTCTTACAGCATTTTTATTTATATCAAACAATTTTAGATTAATAATCCTTTAATTAATGCTGCAATATAGTATCAATCACTCTTTTTTTTTACAATTTTATGTACATATATATGTTTTGTACAACGCCATTGAATATAATTATATAAATAGGCGTTTCATCAAATTAGCAAGTTTTAAGTTTTTAGTTGTAAAGGCTCTTCCCTTGACACGTTTTACATCTGAGCCGAGCTCTGTGGAAAGGGGTTTCAATGCATGTGCGTAAAGTGTCGTTCCAGATTAGCCAGCGCAGTCTGCACAGGCTAATCAAGCACGACACTTTCCGCCTTAAATAGATTTTTGCTAAGAAGAAACTTTCTTTAAACTAAAACATCATTAAAGCGGAAAATATTGTCCCTGATTAGCATGTGCGGACTGCACAGGCTAATCTGGGACGAGCCTCTTCGTAAATGCATTAGACCCCCTTTTCATAGAGCGAGGCTCATCTGTATTTTTTTGCATTTAATGGGAATTATGATCCTGTCGCTCCAATTTTACATTACCAACAATTAAAATATCAATACCGAGACACAAACGTCAAACTTTAAAAAAGCAATATACTTGACACGTATTTGTAATGACTTTATATATGTTTTGGGAAACTAGTAATTAACTGCTTATATCCGCAGAGCATTTTATTACAAACATTCACTTTTATTTAAAGTGCGTTCTACCTAAATGGGTAGAAAAGGTGCGGTCGGTATATAATCTAAAATATTTTCTTTTACAGATTTTCAGACGTTATTGCGACAAACTGACATCCCATAATAATAATAATAATAATAATAATAATAATAATAATAATAATAATAATAATAATAATAATCATTAATCGTCCTGAAAAAAATCAAGCGTTTGCGAATCTTTCAGTCGTCATCTTAGAAAACCGTTTATAAAAAACATGTGTTAAAATACACTCGTTTCATTAATTCGCTGAATTAATTTGCTTCAAGTTTATGCGGTTAAAAGCCACAAACTAACTCTTTATAATAATAGCACAGTAATCAATCTGCTCATGCTTGGGTCACAGTATAATGCGGTCATTTGCTTTGAAATCCCACGCTGTCACTGTATAATGCGGTCATTTGCTTTGAAATCCCACACTGTCACTGTATAATGCGGTCATTTGCTTTGAAATCCCACACTGTCACTGTATAATGCGGTCATTTGCTTTGAAATCTCACACTATGAGGAAGAAGTTCGTGGATAAATTGACGTCAACGAACCGCGTTGGACAATAATTGAGCGGCGTAGGCGAATCAAAAAGCAAACAACATATCCATGACACATGTTGTGGTCGATGAAATGTCACAAAGAAACATTACTGAAAATTGAAAAAATATCTGGTACAATATTACACATACTAGGTATTCGAGAACGACTTTTTGTACAATTATAAACTTAATGAATGCACATGTTTTCACGAAATAAGGCATTGTATCGTTATTATTGGAACTTGAAATAGTTATTTTTGTCTCATACAAGTGGAGTCTTCAGCTAGAGTTCTTTTCAAATGTACACGAATTATAAAGAGGAATTATGCTTTTGATACTTAGCACGAATCGTATGTCATACTAAAAAATATGTATACAAAGAGCTAAAGGCTAAGGCTCAAAGGCGCCCACCTGAGACCTCAAATAGCATAACTGTTTTAAGAAGGTATTGTTCACAAGGTTTCTAAATATACTTTAAAAAACAGTCCTAAAACCTTGTAGCCATGTTTTTGAACAAACTGAGCAAATTTTACTTTGAATCGGTCGAACAGTTCACATCTATAGTGTTCAATGGTTTAAGAAAAGCAAAACAAGTATGGCCTTATGTCGGCCATGTCATTCTCGTAGAAATCATAAAAACAAATGTGCAGCAAACCTATTAAAAATATTGTTCATACAAATGTGACTTCTATATTGTTCATAAGCTTTTCTTTTCTTTTACCGAGTGATCTAATTTTCGACCTTACGTGACCGAGTTTTGAACTCATCTGAGATATCATTGGGACAAATGGTATCACCATGTTTTACGGGCATTTAATGTGGTCCCTAAAGTTATTACAACCTTTGTCTTTAAATTGACCTTCATTTTAGCCTTACAAGATTTAGCTCTTATACCTGATTGATAAACAAATGGTCTAAGTTTCGTGAATATTGGGCAATAATGTAGATTCTAAAGTTTTGAAAAGCCTTTTCCCTTATTTGACCTTTTAACCTAGCTTTTGTTTCCACATTACCCAATTTTGAAATCGGTCGAGATATCATTTGCGAAATATTGTTTCAAAGTTTGATAGAAATCGGGCAAAAAATGTTGCATTTTGAGTGTTTACACACACACTTTTTCCTAAATGTGACCAAGGGATCTAGTTTTTAAAACCATGTGATCCAGTTTCGGAGTATGTCAATTTATCATTATGATAAATGTTTTCACAAGTTTAATCAATTTGGGCAAAATAAATGGCAGCTCTAAAGTATTCTCGTTGTTAGTTTGTTTATTACCAATTGACATAATTTCTGAGCACACATGACACCGTTACGAACTCGGCTGAGATATAATTTTGATAAATGTTATCAATTAATTAAATAAAGATTGGGATAGTGAAGACTTTAAGGTGGTTTCAAGCATTGTCATTTGATTTCATATGGTGACAGCTTTTTACACCACGTAACCAAGTTTCAAATTTGACCGATAAAACATAGGGACGAATATTGCGACCAAGTCTTATACAGATTTGGCAATAAAGAGTGACTGTGCACTTTTTTCTGATATTTGAGACAATGACCTAGCATTTGATACCCAGTTACCAAGTTTCAAATCATATAGAGATATTATATTGACAATGTTATGACCACGTTTCATTAATATTTTGCATTTAGTTTGGCCACCATGTAAATGTTACCAATGGACGACCTACGATTGACAATACACGAAGAAAGACGGGCGTCAGGAGATAAAAAAAGCACACGGTTTAGCTGAGGTGAGCTAAAGAGATTTTTAAGTTTTTTAAAACCAAAACGATCTCCTTCCAAAAAATAGCCATTAAAACAATAATGCGTTTTGTAACCAAACATGAAATTACATCTTTTACATAAGTATAATTGCATAATATTATAAGTGTACTTTGTTGTTATTGTAAATGATTTTGCCAACCTTTCAGTAAGCGCGTGGTATTTACATTTACGAAGATGTTGTGACACGTTTTTCGAATGCATGTCAACGTAAGTAGTTTGTCAATACCAGACCAAATCTAATCATAAATATGTCAGAAAAGTTTTGTTCAGAACCATAATAAATATTATGTTGTGCAAAAGTTTGTTCTATAGATTTTCTGCGTATGTAACACTATTCTTGAACATGTAGTTTGCATAAATAAGCCGTATATATTTATTTATGCAGTAGTATCCATTGCCAAATGTACACAAATATATTTAACAGAAGACAAAATAATCGGACCAAGAGGTACACAGTTTTGAAAAAGGACAAGCTTATGTCTCGGCAAAGACATATTCACAAAGTTCTTGTTTCAGGTTTACAAGGCATCCATAAATAAACGCATCTTTCTTCAACAAAGAAACGTATCTTTATTCAGCCAGCTTTTCTGTTTTCAATCAATACATATACCTGTTTTTAATAAATATACTTATATGTATTTAATAAATAAACTTATCAAATACATAAACTTAAATGTATTCAATAAAATAAACGTATTTTTTTCATAGGTACTCTTATCTGTATTCAATAAATAAACTTATCATTATTCGAAACTTGCCTGTTATTCTGTCTCGTACGCAACTCATTATTTTACTGTCATGAAACAATATTTATTTCCTTCCATAAAATGATGATGAGAATATATACATTTAGATTTGTTTCAAGTGTTTATTATTTAATGTGCATATGTACCATTGACCATGATATAACCAAACAAGGTCTTATAAACCTTGCTATATTAATATGTTTGCTCACAACAACATGTATATACACTATCCATATTTGAAAGTTTCAGTTTATTGGCAGAATCAGCTAATATAATATCTGAATCCCCTGAAACATTATTGCAACTCAACACAGTGTGTCGATACACTTTATGCAATATGACATGTCCTTTGATACTGTTGAAAATGGAAAATACATTTAAATAATGCTTTAGAATAATAATGTTATAGCACTTATTTCTTTTACTAGTGAAAACATTACGTACTATATTACTTATAGTGTACCCCCTGTGAGCAAGCGATTGCCCTATGTGATATTTGCTGTGGTAGGATACAGCTTTGTTCTTTATAGATCAGTAAATATCATTTGGTATTCCACTCTGTTGTTCACTTGTTAGTCACTTAAAGATACCCTGATGTGATATACAATTGCACTAAACATGTAAATAATCCATACTTCGTTCTTTTAACTTACATGATATAGAGCTGCATCAATACACGTTATGTGATATTTCCCATTGTTGTAATACACACATGTGCCATGGTTATCTTTAATACATTGACGTAGTATTCTATTTGCGTTTGACAAACTAAGACACACTGAAATAGCACTTCGTCAACACACTAACTTCACTAATTAAAGGCCTGGAGGTGTTCATTAAAGTGTTTGCACTTTGTCTGATTGAACATTTTGAGTATTTGCATGAAACTGTGCGAAACAGAACTTTGTTCCAATACAATTTACAGATACACAATTGCGATTGAATGTTATCTACGTGCATTTCAAGACGAATTATATATTCTATTTATTTACGTTGTTAAGTAACTGATTTCGTCTTCAAAAGCGAAACCGTTGGAATGTTCACATGTTATAGGTCATACAGGTTGTCACATGACAACGACTTCTGGCGGCTGAACAGTTTCTGCAGGACAGTCTTGGCACTTTGCAGCGAGCCGTGGCGATGCTTGAGACGCCCCTTCACAACCGCGCGGTCCGGCTGCTGCAGTATACGATCCGGATTGAGCTTGAGCCGTATCTGGGTCACGATGCCCGCCAACAGGTTGTCCACGTGGTGGTTAAGAGAGGCGGAGGTCTCTACGTACTTGCTGCTGTAGTAAGACGCGCATAGTCGAGCTTCTGGAAAGACATTAAGAGAAAATCTTGAGTTGAGACTGTGAGAAATTGGGAGTGTGGTGTATCTGTTTAAATATGTTTTATGACTGATATAGTTCAAGTTAAAATGTCCAAGCGTCTGGTATTTGTTAGAAAACATGTTTCAATACACATACAATATAGCTCAGTTTTTAGCTGCTTTATATGTTCAATTGATTATACAATTGGGTAACACTCTAAATTATTCAGTATGTGGTGGTGCGGCAAAATTTCTTAACAGGAAAACGCTCCGATCGTCATCCCTCCCTGCTTACCGTTCTTATCTACGGTCCGTTTGCGCACAAGGTCCGTCTTGTTGGCAACGAGGAATATGCTGCGATCAGTACAGACGTCGTTGCGCAGGTAACGCATCAGGTTGTTCGCATACTCGTATGTAGCCCTGTCCGCGATCGAAAACACGAGCACGTATGCGTCCACGTTGATGTCCTCTTCCGGGAACTGCAGACGTGAAACGTAAGAGTTTTATGCAGACGACATGCGTGTTTATGCAGAGGACATGTATGTTTTATGTTGACGACAAAACTGTGATTTATGCAGACGACATACGTGTGTTTTTATGCGGGTCACATGTGGTGTTTCTTTGCAGGCGACATACGATTGTGCTATATGCATACAAGAAACGCATTTTACTACTTATACCCATTACTACATCTAATTTTGCATATACTTAAAGAAAAACTACGACTTACACAGCTAAATTTAATAAGTATTTCTATCCCAAACATAATATTCCAAATTTTGTTCATCTGCTGACATGTATACGATATCTAGCTAAATAATTCAAAATTTACAGAATTATGTTGAAAAACATTCAAATTGACTAAACGCGAAACAAGTATTGAATAATATAACGTGTGCATTTACACCTTCAATAGACATTAAATTTACTTAAACTCGCGCCGGTTCGAGAATACTCTTAATATCTGCTATGTCAATAAGTTGTGTGTTTGCAATGTTTGAAATACTAAAACATTATCATAAGATAGACCAGGTTTTAGATATTGAAAACAGTTATTTAACATAATATGTTATTTGTGGTACAGTTCGTATCTCATTCTGACAAACTTTTCTTTTATTAACTCTTTATAACCCCCCCCCCCCCCACCTGCATTTTTCTTCAGCATGAGGTGTAAACATGGACAGTAATAATGTGGTGATATAAAAGTCATGATCAAACTTAATATGTTCAACAAAAACAACACTAAATAAAAAAGTACATTCGAAAAGTTCGAAAAAAAGTTAACACTAGCCGCCATCTCAAAATCATTCGTTAACCCTTCTGATGCATCGTCCTCGTTCACCTAGTTGGCAAATAGACTTGAGCATATTATACACATCTGGTATTTGGGCAATATTAATAACAAAATCAAATACAATAACACTTTGCAACAGATGGCACAAGGGCAGTAGACGGACAAGAACAACTTCAAAATCGGATGCAATAAGTTCGTGTAACGGGCAACACATCAGCGGTTAATGGACTTTAACAATCGCTTAATCAAATGCAAATACACAAGGTAAAGGTTTAAATCTCAGCATTTTATGAAGAACGTTTGTATATCGAATGAAATATCACTTTGTAAAAGGTGACAGACCGGCTGTAGATAGACAATACCAACTGCAAAATAAAATGCAAATCAGACAATAAAAAACTACATAAACAAGTGCAAAATACTGGTCACATGATGGAACATCGAATTGAAAAGAACAATAATAATCGCAAAAAATCAAATTAACGTAATAGTCGAGTGGCAAACGTTATAAAAGTACTCCAAGAGTACGTGTACGCATTTAAAAAAAAGGCTCAACCATAATATCAGCTATGATGTGAACATATTTTGTTATGAAATGCTTATATATCTATAGATCGGCCTCACTTCCAAATACAAGTACACCATGGACATTTTGTAACAGTACAACCGTTTCTATCGTAGGCGTTGGTTCCATTTAAATAGTTTCCGCGTTAACCTAAGTTCAAGTAGACGCCCAGAACAATCAATACGCAACTGGCACAACATGAATATTTAGTTAAGATTGACTACACTAAAGATTTAGATGACCTATTAGATTAATAACGATCTGTTTTTCTGAAATTGAAAGCATTGCGATAGCGGTACGTGACAGGAGTGTAATTTACCAGAAAAGTCGTCTTATTACTCGTCCGCGGTAACAACATTAATTCTCTTAAGCCAGTAAGAATACGTTTTCTAAAGAAATAAACATTTTATTTGAAAACAAGCAACACTTTTGTTAGAAAGGGTAACTACAGAATATATAAGTTCCCGTTCGTTGGCATGCGATGTGTGTTAGTTATAGCAATGTCATACAAATAAATTATAAACTCGATATAAGAAAAAAGTAGTTCACTCAAATGTGATATTGTCTATTTAAACATTTTATTAAGTTTTAAAATTAATCGTTCTTCACTTTTCAATCAACAACGATTTGCAGTTATACTTAGGAATATAATCACGACGGGAATAGTCACGCGTCAGTACGAACAATACATTTTGTTTTTACATACATTTATTTATTACGATAATGTGCACATTACATCCAGACTTACACATTTTGAGTCATATTTTTCCTTGTTTTATTGTAGAGTGATGTTCTCAGGTTGGATGACTTTTTTCTTAATTGTTAAAGACTAACTTTTCAACGCATGTTACGTGTACGCTCTTTGTATATAAAAAAAACTTCAACAAATGAATGAACATTCAGTTGACGGGTGCCCACTGACATTTCTTCGAAATATAAACTGTTACAATCGTCTTTAAAGAGATGGAAATTGTAAGGAGTGCACTTAAGGCTTATCGCACACGCCACCGAATAGACGATATGTTATTTATATAATTGCACAGTCATTTGATAAAAAAGAATACCTGGTCATCCGGGAAGTTGCAGAATTCCAACAAAGACAGCTATTTGATAAAATAGAATACCTGGTCATCCGGGAAGTTGCAGAATTCCAACAAAGACTCTTCTTCGTCCAACATGACTGAGACCGTGCTGTCTGAGGCTGAAAAGGACAGAATGACCAATAACGCTGAACAATAATAATCCACACTATATAAAATACTGAACAGGAGTTAAAAGTCGAGGGATGCAAATAATACAGAACCTGTGCTATATTTAAGACTGAACAAATTTGAATAACCTAGATGATACATGTATATATGGTACGGAACCCGCACTATATAAAAGACTGAACAGAAATAAATAGTTTACATGATATAGATAATCCAGACCCGTACTGTATAGAGGAATAGAGGACTGAAGAGAAGTGAATAGCCGACAAATGACGATACTACAGAATCCGTTCTATATAATAAACAAAACTGATCAGAAGTTAATATCTACATGGTAAAGATGATACATAGCCCGTACTGTATACAAGAATGAACAGGAATGAATAGCTTACATGTTACATATGATACAGAACCCGCACTTTTCGCAAGACTGAGCAGGAATAAATAACCGATATTAAATTGTAATACAGAAACCGTGCCGTATAATAGACTGAAAAGGAGTGTTAGTCGTACATTCTAGAACCCGCACTATTTAAAAGACTAGACAGAGTAAATAGCCAATATGATACAGCTGATAAATATACCGTCCGATATGCTTTAGATGGTACAGGATGCGTACTATAAACAAGAAATATCTGTAAAAAAAAGAAAGATATTCGGCGTGTGTCCTGGCCTTGAAAAAAGTTAACAAATACGTGTTTTTAATGAATTAAATTAAAAACAAAGGTTTTATTGTGTTGTTGATTTTTTAACTTGATAGTCGCATATCCACCGCATGAAGTGTGGTGGGTTACTAAGTGCACGTATAGGCAAACCACACATTAGCGTTTGTAGATAAATATTATACTGCGTGAGATCAAATCATATGTGTCCTCACACGGCTTATTTTGAGTTTATTTCTTCGCTATCGAAATATATAAAATGTTAATATTTAATTAACACGCAGATTTGTTTAATAACAATCAAATCAAACCATCATGCGAAAATGGGTCTTATGACGTTTCGGCAAGAGTAGCTCAGGCCCAGCCTGCGCAGGCTGATCAAGAGCTCAGCTGTACGTTTCAAAATCACGCAAGGGATCATGGTCGCATTAAGTATCCCCTTACAAAACTACGAGATAAGCAGGCTGTGCTATAGCAACGCTGGTCGCACATAGCATAAGGCCCATGTTCACATGATACGGGCGTTTAAAAAAACAAATTGCGTCTCGTAAATGGAACATCTAAGCACAAAACTTTTCGATTTATAATTTTAGTCAAACTGTATTATTTATAGCAAACTGGCAAATTTTGAAAGCCTATTCAAACTTTCAGAAACGATATCCAGACGGGCTGACCGAGTACGGTAATATCTGTGGTTAGATATTGAAACAATGCTCTTGTTCTCATGACACTACACTATTTCGGTAGTGTTAGTTTTCTCATCGTCAAAGCAATACAGTGTGATCAACTTTTATCGATTCTTCATTTTGTCTTCCCCTTACGATTTAGTACTGACCTTGAAATTCTGCGAGATGGATTTTATCGCGTAATTGTAACTGGGGAAAAATGTGTGTCTATGTGTCGTATAAACATGCCGAGTCACAAATTCCTTATATTGAACAATGTTACATCCTATACGCAGTACACCTACGCAGTGATGTGGCCAAAGTTCTGGGGGATTTCTCTCGAATCAGCCACGGAAATATTCGAATTTATTCCGGTTTTCACTTTTTATTTGATTTCATGCAAAGCATTAATATCTTGTGCGAAATTTTAATATACACGAAAATAGCCAAAATGCAAATTATTAATAAAGAATTTAAATCATGCAAATAACAATAATGTTTTAAACGACTATCGTCCCGTTGTGTTTAATTGCGACATTAATGTGGAGGAGCTTTATGTTCTTGACCGCGGAAGATATGTCTGGTATGTAATCAAAATTACGACGGGGTTGAAAATCTGTTGGCAAAATATGAGAAAATTTCTGCTGAAGTAAATATTAAAGGAACGGTTGACTGAATGAAAATCTAAAAGGCTTTCAAAAAGATAAGTTTTTTTTAAAGAAGTACAAATAAATGCAAGATCGGAAAAACGTATCAAGGAAGCTTTGTATTTTGTGAGCAAGTAAAAACCCATATGTAAATAATATTTTTGATTTTCTGATTTGTAATAGGCTGTAATTGACGTTATAATTACAACATATTCATCATTTTCTTGTTTCGTTAATTACCTCTCATTATACAGTTACGATCGTTTCTTCTTGATATAAGAAGAAAGGAAAAATTCGTTGTTGTTGGTGTTGTTATACTCACCGATCACGTTACGTCCGTAAAATATTACATGCACACTGTATTTTGAAGCAGACGTACTGAAATTTTTTAACTTTTTTCAAAATATTCAAAGAATTTCAAATCAAATGCAACATAATTTGCATATTAATATCAAAGTACTTTAACTTAACTTCTCTTGCCGCCTCAAATCGCAAGTTAAATGTTTGCCATAATAAAGTTTACAACTCTAAAAACTCACAAGTTTTCTATAATAAACAGGATAATTATTTATAAGTTAAAACTATTTTAAATAACGTATCCCTTAAACAAGTTTATTGAAAACGTATGTTATCAGGACATCAAATACGACGAGGTTCACCTTGTTAAAAGAACTTAACTACGTATGCAAAAAAGTAAGCCTAATATGTACGAAACATAAGAGAATGCGGAACCCCTGCGCAACGCATAGTTTCATTACATAATTTCTACAGTAAATGTTATCCATATCGTATGCCAACATTCAGGCATTTTTCGGACCGCAAAAGTACGCACATGACTGCATGATGTGTTTCTTTTTGATTTTCAATTGTATAGTCTATTGACGTGTTCGCATGGGGCATCGCAATAACTGTTAATTGACAAGCGCCTAACAGGTAAACAAGACATTGGTTTTTGAATTTAAACACCTGTCTTTCCTCAGCCTTACAACGTGATTAATTGTTTTTTTAGTCGATTTTCACGTGAATTTAAACTCTGAATTAACTGACGTTTATGAACAAAGAAACAAATATGGCAGTTCTGTAATGCATCCTAAATATTTTCGAAAGTGATGATGTAACCAGCGCAATTTCAATGACCTTGATTATGGTATTCAAAGATACATACAAAAACAGGTAAACAACAAATTAACCAGAATGGTAGATGTTGCTACAAACTGTTTTACTGTCAGTATTGTTTATTAATTGTATTCATTTTCCGCATTAATCGAGTGCGTAGTACACAAGACTCGAGGTCACTCATTTCGTAAGTCTTAGGCAAGCTGGGAATCTGCATTGATGTGATACCCTACATAACACCGACTTTGCTATTATATAAATGTACAACTGAGTGAAACCTGACATGGCTCGGTCAAAATACTTATAGTCTATTTATTCGTTTAAAGCATACTTATGCTTTACAAGAATGCTCTTACAATGCTTTATACTTACGTTCTTCCAATTCTTTACACTTACGTTCCACTAACACTTTACACCATCGTTTTACCGATGATCATGGATTATGAGCAAATGCGAGTATATGTGAGTTGTTGGTGTATTTGGAGCAAACGTAATAAAGGTTATTAGCATAAATATAACACCTTTTGAAATGATTGTAAAATAAATACTGTGCATGTACTCGTGCTTGTTGTATGGTGAACTGTATTTATTCAGAACCGTGTAGCTTATGTAGCATATTAAATATATAATGGCTAGAATACACGTGAAAAACGTGGCCTTTTTACGAACATATACCAATTATCAACAGACACCAATACACAATTAAAAAATATAACGTTTTAAACGGAGCTTAACAAAAAACTCTCCTTTCAGTCACATCTAACTTGTGTTTCTTCTAAAAGGCGTCAAAATTTAAATCCCTTACGAATATTCCTATTCAAAATATGTTTACCATGTCGCATGTGTCTTTATTTTCCATAAAGGAGTGTTATTAAGCATAGACCAGGGTTGTTTTCCGTTAAAAATTTCTTTTACTAAATACCATTGTTAAAGAGAGTATGCAAGATTTGTATATGTGTAAAATTGTAATTTATTAATAAAAATATGTTACAAAAAGCACAAACTAGGCAAGAAATATTATACATAAAAGACGAATCATAAAATGCAACAAAGACAAATTAGCGCCCCGAGCCGATTGTGACGAAGATATCGTTGCAGGATATTTAAATGATCCGTAAAACTAAATTTAGTTTCACATCGTACATGCATGATATAAATGCTGTCAAATTCGACTGTACAGACATTTTCGATTTGAGAACCAAATATCTGGCTTATTTCGCATTTTGCGACACATATTCTTCTTAACTTTTATTTTAATTTATATTGAAATATATGTATTATAAGTTGTTTACACATTTTATATAAATTCATAAATATTTGACAAAATCGTGCATACTCTCTTTTAAATATATTGCACTAATTAGCTTTATCAGAGAAATGCAAGTGCGCGTATTTTCTGATCAAATGGGAATTCCAGAGAGTTTTGCGAAGAGTAACACTGCTATAATTTGTATAATTCAAGTAGAACCTTAACTGATTAAAAGCGTGACCTAGTCAGGTACAAGGTTTCATGAAGCACAACAACGACAACAACATTTTCAAGTTTCTCATTCATACTAACTCGATAATTGTTAAAAGCAGTTCACTGCGTAAATAGTATGGAGTACTCAAAAAATGTGTTCGCAAAGTTTGATTTTCAGCAGTCTGCAAAGATGAAAAGTGTTTGAACAGTTGTGTCAATGATAAACAATAAAATATTTGGATATATAGTGTCACTGAACAATGTTGATTCTAGTATTAAGAGGAATCCATGTATTCAAATAAATTATATATAATAAATAGCTAACGGACAAATACTTGTTTCAGAATAAGAGATATTTAAAGTTTCAATTATATTTATTAAACATATTGAAATGTTCGTTACGATAGCTGTTTATGACAACCACGTCCATGTTCGTTTTGTTTTGGTATAGTTTATTACTCGATACATTTACATTTCTTACCAAAATGCAATGTCAGTAACACACATCATTTTATTAATTTTCTAATGTTATTAAACTGATCATGTTTGGAACTTCTTATATTAAAGATTAATTATGTGTTATGGCACAAACAATCCTTTTGCAAATTTCCTACAAAAAGCTTAGTGCATAGATCTTATTTAATGTATACAAATAAAGTGAATATTTTGACATGTTCGTAATATCAAGTAACAAACATTTCTAACCATTTTATATTTTAAAAAATGGAATAATCATTAAATTTAATTGCATATATCAATTTCATGAATTGCGGCTTTCTGAGGTAATCTGACAAAACATCAAATGTGGTATACTGCATCATAATGAAACTCATAATACCGAATGGGCCCGTACTATGCGTCAAAACAAATCTTCTACACACCACTTTTGTATGTTAAATAGTTGCTGAAAGTTAAAACGAAATATGTGTCTATGTGAGAGGTCATACCAGTTCATTTTACTTGAAAGTAAGTGCATATCCTTCATTAAAAAGTGGTCAAACAACATCAAATTGTAAACACATAAAAATGAAACTATAACAGCGTGAACCATGTGCTAAGATTCATAACTGTCAGCTGCTGATAACGAACATTTCATTTCAAAGTATTGTTTTCTGCACGCTAATTAAATAATTGAATTGTTTTACAGAAAATAACTATAAATAATATTACATAATGCAGATAAGGGAAAATATCCAGTTTGCGTTTATGATCAGATCTCGTCCCTCGTATTGGGTGACTTTGAATAAGATGTCGTTGGAAAACTATAGACATCATTCCACTTTCATATAAGGTATGTGGCGTTCTGGGAGATAAAGTCCATAATACATGATACATTTTAGATTATGACCATAAATAGTATAAGTTTCATATATACCCAGTATAAGCCGTTTTGATCTATAAGCCTATTTACATAGCAAAATTAGCCACGATATCAGATCGCCCACGCACGAATTTAAAGTTCGTTGCATATTCGCAGACTTAATACTACCGGTAGTTACATTATCCAAAGATAGTTTTCATGCCCTTATTCCGAAAATTACATGTAAAATTATTGTGAGGCCACACGCCTGTTTACTGCAAGCCATTACAGCTTGAACGGGCGAGCTTGAAGCGATTCCCATAGGACATCGCTATCACAGTTTATTAACGAGCGTCTAACGCGTATACAAAACTCTCAATCTACAAAACTAATCGACTCTATTTATATTAGCTTAATAATTCAGCACTAAGAAGAATTATATAAATGTTCAACTGCATCACTGTCAGCGATACGACTTTTAACCATCAATTCAAAGGAACAAATTGTTATATTTAAGACATCGTTACATATGATGTTATCATTTTTAAAAGTAAAGATCTCGTAACCAGGTTCCAGTCGGTACCACACTTTTTAACTGCGGTTTAATTACTGTTCGATATCATGTACTACATGACTCGCGAAAGTTGATTCTTACACGAACACTTATTATTTGTTCCAGCATTCATTGCCTTATGTGTAATCAGTAAATCAATAATCTGTATACAAACCATACTTTACGAGCATACATTATCAGACTCAAACATTTCTATTATATTTACAATTAACAAATACAAATATAAATGAGTTGACATTTTTTACAGGAGTATAAACAAAAGCTTAAATTTTTGTCAGCATTTCGGAAAAACGCATTTAGCAGTAACATATTTTTGGACACTTCTGTGCTCAAACGAAAAAAGGTCGCCGTGGTGTAATGGTGTCCGCCTAGCGACCGGGAGGTCAAGGGTTCGATCCCTACCGTGGGAGCGTTCTTTAGATCTTCCGACCCCAAGATACCAAGTACTGGTTCTAGGCCCAGGAAACGGACTCGAGAGCGTTTATATAAGCTTTAGGCTTTCGATGCAATCGAGAAAAATAAATAGGTTTAAACTAAAATAAACGAAAAATGCAAATATTACAGGAAATAACTTTCATACCGATATGAGATTTTTTTATAAGTTATACTTAATTGTCTTTTGAGGTGCGATTTGCTTTATTTGTATTTCATACATTTACACATAAGAATATCCTTGAATATTTCCTTCGCAGCCACAATCATTTGATTCATCCACTGTTACAAGTGTCACTGGGTTTTCAATACATTTGCTATTCAAGAATGAAAGATAATCAGGCTCTTGGGACATAATATCGAAGTACTTGATATGTTAATGTACATCAACTTTGCGCATTTTCTCAATACTGAACGGACACATAGGTCTCAGTAGACCACGGATGGTGAGCCACATTGGTGATTAAGACAATATGTTTCAGACTTTCAGTAGCTGCTTCAAGCTCTAGTGTTCCTGTGGTGAATAATTCAAGATGATACTTTTCCGCAGCACTTCTCACTCCTTTAATAGCTGTCTTTCTTTGATATGCATTGATTTCCATAACAATCAACATCTTTAAATGATAAGAAGTAATACATTTTCTCCATTCGACTTCCACAGCGAACAGTCATGTACCCCAACTCTTACCGCACAACTCCTCCAACATTTTTCCAACTTTCCTGTTGTTTGCCCCGCCACATCGCTGTTCTCAAGGAACTTTGATTCCTATCGCTATGTTATTCGTCGGGTGTGTTGACCTCTGCGAAATGTGTGGGCATATGTTGGTTCGGAAGACATCTGGGAACTGCAGTTGTTTCTCTGTGTCAAATTTCATCTCTTGCCGATGTAGACGGGAATTGTTTGTATCTTCCTTAACAAACGAAATCAATCTGAATTTGGATTCCTTGATTTATAACATAAAATAATCCGAATATGTTTCAGAATAAGTGCTCAACAATATTCGATGTGTTATGAGATTTAATCAGCCTATACACTTATCGTGAATTGGCGTACTACTCAAGCACAATTTTACCAATATAAAGTAAGCTGTTGTGAAATATTATCTTTTTTTCTTCCCACCGTTAATGACACGTGAAAACCAGACATTATCCCAAAGAGTTTATATAATTGAGACCAGTTCCACTTCTTATGAAGTGCTCATTTCCAAAACACGAAACACCCAACTGACTTGTTTACAGAAATTATCTTCCTTCGATCATTATATTGTTGGAAAATCTGTTTTCTACCGGCTCGTTCATCCAAAGTTATGAGTTAATTGCACTAGTTCATTTTCATTGATATAAAGTACTACACAAAATGCAAACATGTCTTATCAAGCTGCTTACAATATAAATGCGATTTATGAATATTGTTGCGATTTACTAAAAAAATATTTCTAATGAGTAGCAACCAAATGCTGTTTAAATGCTGTTTAGAGTGAGAGTAAATACAAGATTTTACCTTTTAAAACAATACCCGTTTCTAACGGTTCAAACATCTGGCGAAATGAATGCCCCTTTACTAAGACAACACAAATGTTCTTATTTTATTTTACATATGGCGTAAACAAATATCCGAAAATATTCAATGTGCCAAAAATGATTTTTATGACACTTTTATGTAAATCATGTAATAATAAATATACATTTTTGTGTTGACATAGTTATTGTGCTGTAATATCAAACGTTGATCTTAGCGATTATCTTATCCAGTTTCTTTTCATTATCATATTTGTCCACTGAACATATACTAATTTGAATACGACGGCGTTTGTCTCACGATAGCAAATTAATACAGATCATATCATTTCATGGAATCCTTGTAATAATGAGTTAATATATATGGACTGCCAATCTGAGATTATAAAAAAAGTCATGGTATATGATGTACTTTAGGATATAACCTTGAATAGTATCAACCTTGTAGAACTAACACATAGATGTATTGTAAGAGGTCACAAGAGAACACCAATGTTGAATTACATATGTAAGTGCAAATACAAATGACATATTAATTTTAAATAGAAAAGGGGCATGTTGGATTGGAGAACGGCGAACAATTGGTACTTCATAGTTCAAGTAGGTGTATACCGACCGGCGGATAGATGCACGGACGGACGTCCAAGGTGAATCCAGTATACTCCCTTTACTTCGTTGTGGATGGTTTAATAAAAGTAATTTCCGTGGCATGCATATACGAATATTATTAACAATAGTTTGCAGATACCCATGGTCCTCACACTGGGTTATGTTTGTAAAGTTTATACTAATTATTAGATTATCCTAATCTTGTGTGGTGCACTTCAGGGCAATCTAACATGCTTTCATTGCGTGGCCGTATACATGTTTATTACACGCCGTCAAAGCTTAAAGTTGTTCGCAAGAAACATCGAAATCAAATTTTATTTACGGCGTGTAACGCATTAAAGATTTTACAACGCAGAGACTTCTAGCAGTCAGTCTATTTTCATCTTTATTACACTATATAATATTATTGTTTTTACATAAAAATGAATGAAAATGAAGGATTTACGGTGTAAAGTAATAAAAATAAAAATTGTAAGTTTCATATATAATATTATATAGCATATCTTTTCACCTTATTTGTGTGACTATAGTCTAGTCTATACCACCATCTGCACTCGCATATAACCTATTGTTTAATCGCATGAAATATGCAACACGTAAAATGTTGTTCTGACATCAAAATGAAAATCTGAATGGTCCCAGCGGCAAATGTTTTAAAACAACATGAATATGAAATATGATGAGTACAACGATCGGCGAAACTTCAAAGATGTAGTATGGGTTACACAACAAAATCAAAATTAAATATAATAACAGCAGGTATCTATTTTTTATTTAGGTTTTGTGCATTTATGGTTGGTGTTGTTGTACCTTTTCAGCCCAGTGTGTCGTTTATAAAGAACAGAGCCGATCCAACAGTTGTATTATTGATTACCGTGAAATCGCTTTCAAACAAATAAGTTTCCCGAATTAACTTTTCATATAGGTTGTATTCTAAGAACCTTGTCAGCATTCTGGAAAAGGCGTTTATGAGAAACACACATCTGTTGTCTTGAAACTGCTCCTATGATTGTGTACTTAAATGGCCAAGTATTTCCAGCAACAACGCAACAACTCTTCGAAGTTCTGATTTCGTCAATATATTCCATCTTCTCTACTATGTGCTCTTGCAATCCGCGCATAAACCCTTTTTCAGAAACAATATTGTGATTCAGCCAGCCTTAACACATTACAATGTGATGTCCGGACGTTCGAGGGAGAAAGATAACCTAACTACTAGACAGCACTTGGACGATTAATTGACGTCAATTTAACGCATTTGCCTGTAAGTGAAATACATGAATTCGTAGCCAAACTAAACAAGTTTGTTGTTGTTGATCGATTCAATACCATTATACGTACACCATTTAAATAAAGTGTGGGTGATGAAACAATTTAAATACAATGCGTAACACGAGCAATACTGACTATTGATCCTTTTTTGTTAGTAATGTATTCTAAAAGCAAACATGTAATACTTCATTCAAATAAATTGTATGTATATACAAATGAAAAAATATAGTGTACACAAGGCAAATAGACAAAGATCATTATTACTATTGAAAACTTATTTTTGTTGAACATCGATTTGATACACATAAGAACTTTGATAAATTAAAAGATTTGTTATGAAATGTATTCCCTTTGCTTACACACTGTTAGAAACTTACCAATCTATCAACAGACAGTGTTGACCGAGAAGTTTAGAAACATATAACAAGCATGAAAATCGAAACAATATGGAGCGAAGATATTTGTATACTGATTTTCGGCATCGTCTTTAACGGGGAATCTTAAGTGTAAACAAAAATTACAATTTACTAAGAATGGCTTTAGTAACACCAATGCTTTCACCAAGGCTTGAGGATTATGATTTGAATGCAAGTGTATGCATGCGTTTACTATAAAAAAAAGTACAACAAACAGGTTATACAAACCAACATGTGTATGCAGAATTCACATGTGGTTAGCGTGTGGCTATGATATTAATTAGTAAAAACATCATTTTGAATGATAAATTATTATATTATGACGAAAAATAAACTTTTTTTGGAAAAAAAACACATCAAATATACATATATTACAAGGTATTCAACTCGAAATAACCTGAAAACAGGGTGCCCCGCTTTGAACAGTCATTACTTCATCAATTTTACAGCAATTTTCATGAACCTGGTCTTATTCAACGCAGAAATGAATTTCCTTTCTGGAAATGTATATATGCGAATATGCAACGCAACTTTAAGTTCGTGCGTGGGCGATCTGTACGATATAGTGACTAATTTTTCAATGTTAATAGCCTTTTAGATAAAAAAAAGGCTTATACTGTGTTTATATTTAACTTGTTAGTTTATAGTATTCATGGTCATAATCTAAAATGCATCATGAATTAGGGACTTTCAGAACGCCACTCTGATGGTATACCTTATATTAAATGGATTCATGCAAATGGAATGATGTCTATTGTTTTGCAACGACGTCTCAATCAAACTGACCCAATACGAGGGACGAGATCTGATCATAAACGCAATCCGGATATTGCACGTGTCTATTTATAGCATTATGTCATATCCTTTAAATTTATTTTCTGTGAAACGATACACTTATTAAACTAACGTGCTGCAAACAAAACTTTGAAATGAAATGTTCGTTGTCAGCAATTGTCAGTTATGTTATGAATCTTTCACATTTTTAATGATTTTAATCATAATGCAAGACATACACTGTCAGTATTATAGCCTCATGTTTATGTGTGCACAGTGTGATGTTGTTAGATGACCAGTTTTTATATGAAAGATATTCAATTACTCTCAAGTCAAAAGAACTGATATGAGCACTATATTATTTATTATCTGTTGCGATATACTGATACTTCTACCAATGTTTGTTGGGTTTTTGTGTGTGTCGTATACAGACCCATTTTTGTATTCGGACATTTTCTCAGAAGCAAGTACATACTGTTAGAATCGGGGATCTAAATTAAACGTGACGATTACTAATACTAATATAATCATTAAACGTAATGTATAATTATATACTACATGTACATAGTATTATTTATGTTGAATTATTCATATATAATTTTCTCTATGTATGAATTATTCATTGAAGTGAACAATTAATTTCCTAAGACTACATGTATGGTATAACATACAAATAAATAGGACAAACCTAGTAAGCAAATATATACAACCTGAATAATATGTTGTTATACATGCAAGAAGCATATGAACCCTATTCTATAAATCTAGCCAGTAGTCTAAGTAAAGATTTAGGATTGAACTAGTTCACATTTTGTTATGAAGAACTTTAGGGGTTTTTGCATGTATTTCTGAAAACAGATCAATTTTGGCATAATGCTCAATTTGATAATATGATCACAAAGACCATTACTGACTTGAAAAAAAGTCCATAAAAGAAGTTCAAGATGTTTGTATCATCTCAAAGATATCTGTATTTCTTTGTTACTGCCAAACAATAATTGTACCGATTGAACAATAGTCATACTGTTCTGTAATATCCATATCGTTCACTGTTATACAGATAAAAATCGGCTAAATGCTAAGCGGAGTCACTTAAAAAGACAGTGTTTTAGATAATACGTAGAACCCTGTTTTCGTGTAAGACCTTTGTTTATAACGGTGATGGTCATATATCTTGTGAATAACTTAATAAGCTATTATAACGTACACGCGACTAAAAGCATGCGACATTTATGGGTAGCGAGTTGCGCAATTTTAATTTGTTGGGATATAATATGACCATACATAGCTTATTATTTTGGCGTTATCCCTAATTGTAACTTCTTTGTTCCTGATACAGGACATAGTTATAAAATTCAAATACTGTGAAACCATTTATTTTCGTCTGAACGAATTTTCGGCATTTAAAAAAAGACTATTTCGTCAGCACTTAAATTCGCCAAATGTCTGTGAATGATATCCTAGTAACACCAAAACCTTGTGAACACTTCATAGACCACATTTATTGCCCAAGATGTATTACACTTGGTAAAACACTTTTGCCACAATTATATAGTGGCCTAGTTCGAAAATGGATCACGTGATTTCAAAGACTATGTCAGTTGATAAAATTACGGGAATATATTATCATGACTCTAGTTGCCACACTTTTTACTTGATCTCTATTAAAACTTGTTCGGAACATTTTTCCTAGTGATATTTTGGCACAACTGGGTAATGTTAGGTCTAAAGATAAGTTAATTTTTAAGAAATAAAGATTGTGAAAACTATTGAGGCCAAATGTTTAGAAAACCTAGTCAGAACAAAAGTCCCTTTGTTATTAGGAGCGATTTGATTGCTAAGTCACCTTTGGTTCATAAGTAAGTCACTAGGTCAAATTTAAGAGAGGCTTGTTAACAGTCTAGAGGCCACATTAACTTGCTGAGAGCATTTGTCCAAATCATATCTCGGAGGAGTTCGGGACTGGGTCATGTGGGGTAAAAAAATAGATCTCTCGAAAATTTAAAGTTGCAGCTTGTGAATACTCTAGAAGTCGCAGTTGTACGGACAATATTCATTAAAACCTGTGCTGCACATTAGTTCTAAGTGTTCATCCGACGAGTGAGACATTTTCGCCACGAGGCGGGGCAATTTTTCTAATGTGGCTATAGTAAAACAACTTACACAATCTAGAAAAGTCCTTTTGAACCGATTCAACTTAAAACTAGCTCATAAAAAAATATCGGCATGTTTTATGGAGTGAGGTAGAAAATGATTGAGGTTTGTTTAAACACACGGCGGCCAGGTGTTGCGGTAGTTTTTCTAAAATGTCGCGTGTGAAACCTTCTTAACAATACCTGCTCTGAACAGTTAAGTTCATTGGGGTCTCAGGTGAGCGCCTTTGGGTCAAAGCTTTAGCCCGTTTTACACATTTGTTTGTTTAGGACACACAATTCTTTAGATGATACTGCATCACAGAATATTTCCTCTTTATAATTAATATTCGATTAAAAGAGTTAGAGATAAAAAAAAATACCCTTGTAAGTTCCAATAATATCGTAACGATGCCTTACTTTTGTAAACACATGAGCAGTCATGAATTGTTTATTTGTAAAAAGTCATCCTCGAGCACTTAGTAATATTGTACCAAATATTAGCGTTATGACGTTTCTTTATGACATTACAACGACCACAACATGGATATTGTGTTTGCTTTTTATTCGCCAATGCCGCTCAATTATTGGCTAAGGCGGTTCGTTGACGCCAATGAATCTACAAAGTGCTTCCGAATATGGCTAAATTTGCAGAGAAAATGACCGCATTATACAGTGACCAAATCAGGAAAAGATTGTTTTTGTTGTAAAAGCGTTATTTTTGTGTTTTTCCGCATGAGCTTAAATTAAATGAACTATACGAAATTGATCCTATACAAAGTTCTGGGCCAATATTTTAAGCCCTTCTTGCATTTAATGAGAAGAGAGTATTTAACCACATGAATAGACGTGTAAGATGATGACGGAAAGATTCGCAACCGCTTGCTTTCTTTTCATACCGATTAAGGATAATGCATAAAACAAAACATTTTATCACAAATATGTTTTTAAATAACCAGGAACTATTTAAGTTTGTCAAAATAACGTCTTTGAATGTGTCAGTCAAAGAAATTAGATCAGATCCCGTACCGTGCATTATACCTGTTGAGGTAAAATGCATTTTTTAGTTATGAGCTTTTTTGTTATTAAATGTTTTGTGGATGTTAGCATTTAAAATAAGTTTCCCAATAAATATGAATATTCATTACAAAAACAGGACACTAATATGTTATTTTGTGAAAGTTATTTTTTCATTTTTAATCGTTTGAATTATTTCGAATGAAGCATTCGATCGATATAATCATTATTGCCCCATCAACGTAAAACAAATATTATACCACGTGTCATACATAGGGAAGAGATGTTACAGTCAGTCCTTAATGACGCTGTCGCTACACACTTTTCCTGTCAACGTCTAGAGACAACCTTTCTGCCCTGCAGCAATTGTTTTTTCCTAATTGATTGAGCAAGTCAAATTCGATCAATGGGTCATGCGTTCTGTCTCTTGGATAAGCATTCCAGACAACTTATTACGATGAAATATCTTATAATAATTGAAAAGCTGTTTTTATTTTTTGATGTACAGTATAATATTATCAGACACATTTACACATCAGAGATATTCCTTAAATACGAGTACACTGAGTTTATCTGTTTATTTATGTTTGGTTTAATGAAATATGAATTCATTCAGGATATAATAATTCTACACCCAACATGTCGTACATTAATAAGGTCATGTTTGCTTTTCCTAACATCTTTAGACAATTGACGTTAAATAATGAACATCGGACTGATGAATTTTATATTATACATTCAAAAGCGACATATACGGCTGATCAGAATTAATATAATGTAAACACTGTATCAATTAATTCGTAATGCTACAGTTATGTAACCAAATAAAAAATATATAGGTACGACGTAAGTTCTCGGTAAAAACAACATCAACAAAGATAATAAAATAAAAGTAACAGTATTAAAATATGGTAAGAGTGTTTATCTTTTTTAGTTCATGGTCGTTATGAAAGTTATCGCTTTGACTGTAAAAAACAATAAGTCAACCACTATGGGAAGCACTCACAAGAGATACATTTCTATTTCAGAATCGTCTTATGAAAAGTCATGAGCAGAAGCTTAGGACAGTTTATAAATAAGCTTGAGCATGTAATAAACATATGTATTGCTATGTATCATATCTATAATGAATATACAGAGGAAAATACACATTTGTTTTGTATGTGTATATTTAACGATCATAATAAACATTTATCAACATTTTCCGGAGAGTAATTTCTTTCACTGGTGTTTTATTTTGTTCCAAATAGACCAATTTTCTGTACAATACTGGACAACACATGCAATGTGACATTAAACATAAAATAATTATTGTATATTGCTTTATTAACCTGGAATAATCTATTGAACATTTTGTGGCTTCACCCAATTATAAAGATACGTTTAATGCATATTATGTTTCCCACTTGATGCCACATTGTCGGCTCATATATCCACCTATTATAAATATGATCATTTAACATTACAGGCTCTGTACTATTTGACGTCGCTGTGAGGGTGAAGATATCGTATACAATGTTTTGGTTAACACTGTATAAAGTAATATTATCACAGATGCCAGCCTGATGATGTACTATTGTCAAATAGATCGAAGTTGGCTAATAATTATGTATTTAAATCGGAAGTTCGGTAAAACGTTACTACCGATAGACAATAAATTCATTCATACTTATATTTTCTGCATACACAATTTTAGTATATATAAACTTCTGGTAGTAAGCAGACAGCAAACATACACTTGCATACAAATCATAATCCTTAAGCCTTTGTGCAAGCATTGGTGTGATTACCCCCATTCTTAGTAAATTGTAATTTTTATTTACACGTAACAATCGCCGTTAAAGACGTTGCCTTGGATAAAGTCAAATCGCGTCACTTCATTTTGTTGCGCTTCTTGTGCTTGTTTTATGTTTTTCAACATCCTCGGTCAACATTGTCTGTTAATAGATTGGTAAGGCATTAACAGTATGTAACCAAAGGAGAAACATTTCATAACAAACCTTTTAATGTATCAAGGTTCTTATGCTGGAAGGTTTTCTAGTTGTTGTGTGTATCAAATGGATGTTTAACAACAAATATGTTTTCAATATTAATACTGATCTTTGTCTATTTTACTGGTGTACAATAGAATTTTTCCTTTTGTATGAACATGCAATGTATTTGAATGAAGTATTAAATGCATGTTTTAAGAATACATTTCGAACAAAAAGCATCACTAGTAAGTATTGTACGTGTTACACATTTTGTTTATTTATTTTTGATCACCCACACTTCATTTATATGGTTTACGTGCTTGGTATTGTATCGATCAACAAACTTGTTTAGTTTGGCTACGAATTCATGTGTGTCACGTTATTACAGGCAAATGCGTTACATTGACGTCAATTAATCGTCCAAGTGCTGTCTAGTAGTTAGATGATTATCTTTCTACCTAGAATGTCCGGACTTCACATTAAAATATGTAAGAGTGGCTGAATCACAGCATGGTTTCTTTAAAGGGTTAATTATCGGATCGTTCTTATGTTTGAACATGTATTTAATCTTTTCACTACGCAATAAGATCACATGTACTGAGAAGATGGAATATATTGACGGAAATAGAACTTCGAGTTGTTGCTTGAAATACTTGGCCATTTAAAGGGGCCGTCCAACAGATTTTGGCATGTATTGAAGCTTGTCATTAAATGCTTTAAATGCTTTATATTGATAATTTTAAACATTTGAACTATAAATCTCCAGTTAAAAAAGAATACAACTTAAAAAAGGGAAATAAAAGTAACCCTCAACAGGGCTCGAACCACTGACCTCTGGATTCCTGGAGTAAAAAGCCTCCCGCTTAGACCACTCAACCATCCACGCTCAAATTCAGTGCGGATGTATTGTTTAGCTATATAAGCAATCCTCGTAGTTTCCCAAAATATCAAATCGCGTCGATACGACGCTTGATCTGTTGGACGGCCCCTTTAAGTACACAATCATAAGAGCATTTTCAAGATAACAAATGGGTCTTTCTCATAAGCGCCTTTTCCAGAATGCTGACAAGGTTCTTAGAATAAAACCTATATGAAAAGGTAATTCGGGAAACTTATTTGTTTTGAAAGCGATTTCACGGTAATCAAGAATACAACTGTTTGATGGGCTTTGTTCTTTATAAACGACACACTTGGCTGAAAAGGTACATTAACACCAACCATAAATGCCAAACACCTTAATCAAATAGATAGTTGCTGTTATTATATTTTATTTTGATTTTGTTGTGTAACACCATACTGCATCTTTGAAGTTTTGCCGATCGTTGTACGCACCATATTTCATATTCATGTTGTTTTAAAATATTTGCCGCTGGGACCATTGATATTTCCATTTCGATGTCAGAATAACATTTTACGTGTTGCATCTTTCATGTGATTAAACAGTAGGTATTGTGCAAGTGCAGATGGTTATATAGACATAACTATAATCACATAAACAAGGTAAAAAGATACGCTATAAAATAGGATGTATGAAACATACAATTTTGATCTTTATTTCTTTGCACTGTAAATAATCCATTATCATTCATTTTATATAACAACAATTATAGTACATAGTGTGATAAAGGTGAAAATAGATTGACTGCTAGAAGTCTCTGTGCTGTAAAATCTTTTATGTGTTAGACGCCCTTAATAAAATGTGATATCGATGTTTCTTGCGAACAACTTTAAGCTTTGACGGTGTGCAATAAACATGCATACGGCCACGTAATGAAAGCATGTTAGAATGAAGCTCTGAATAGCACATGCAAGCGAATAATAGGATAATGCAAAAGTTAGTATAAAATTTACAAACATTACCCAGTTTACGGACCATGATTATTTGCAAAACATTGTAATTAATATTCGTATATGCATGTCACGGAAAGTACTTGTTGTTTAACCATCCACAACGAAGTAGACTTGATTCGCCTTGGCCGTCCGTCCGTTCGTGCATCAGTCCGTCGGTCGGTTTACACCTACTTGAACTCTGAATTACCCATTGTTCACCGTTCTCCAATCCAAAATGCCCATTTTGTATTTAAAATCAAATATATCATTTGTATTATACATTACTTATGTATTACAACATACGTGTTCTTCTATTCTGTAATCTTACAATACATCTATGTGTTAGTTGTACGAGGCTGATACTATTCAAGGTTTTATCCTTTAGTACATCATTTACAAGAACGTTATCTCCAATCTATCAGATTGGCAGTCCATATATATTAACTCATTTTTACAAGGATTCCATGAAATGATATGATCTGTATTAATTTGCATGCCGTGAGATGAACACCGTCGTATTCAAATTAGTTCATATTCAGTGTACAGATATGATAATAGAATCAAACTGCATAAAATAATGGCTAAGAACAAAGTTTTCCATTACAGCGAAAAAAATATGTCAACACAAAAATGTATATTTATTAATTATATGATTTACATAAAAGTGTCCTAATATCATTTTTGAAACATAAAATCTTTTGGAAAGTATTTTACGCGATATGTTGAATTAAAGGAGAACATTTGTGTTGTCTTAATAACAGGGCATTCATTTCGCCAGATTTTTGAACCGTTAGAAACGGATATTGTTTAAAAATGTATAATCTTGTATTTATACACGCACTTAAAAAAAGCATTCATACAGCGTTTGGTGTGCTTACTCATTAGAAACAAATTTTGATCAAATTGCAACAATGTTTGTTCATAAATTGCATATACTTGATAAGTAGCAAAAAAATGTTTGTATTTTGTGCAGTACTTATTAGCAAGTAAAACTGAACAACTTTAATTAACTTATAACTTTGGATGACTGAGTCGGTAGAAAACAGATTCTTCCAACAATATAATGATCGAAGGAAGATAAGTTCTGTTAACAAGTCAGTTGGGTGTTTCGTGTTTAAAAAAAAAAGCATATCATAAGGAGTGGAACTGGTCTCAAGTATATATAAACTCGTTGGGATAATAGTGTCTGGTTTTCCCGTGTCATTAACGGTGGGAAGGCAAACATATTATTTGCACAACAGCTACATATATTTACATTCCAAAAGTCTGCTGTTCGTTTGGTCCAATTATTGTGCACATATTTTTCAGTAGATATAACATTTAATGCTGTTATCAATTGTTCTAGTAACGTTTTTTTATAAACATTTATATTAGTAGAAAATTCCACAAGGCTTGAAAGAATATGTTTTGGACGGTGATCATATATATGGTCATTAGAAACAAAAAGCCAACAGACGCATCAACTAGTACCTGTCTTTTTAAGACAAGTAAGAACAGAAGAGTCTTTTAATTGTACTTCATGCATGTGTTATTGTTTACGTTGTTTCTTTGCGGCATCTTATTGATAACAGCATGTGACAAGCATACCCGGTTTTTCTTCTTATTCGCATGTGTCGCTTAATTACTATTTTTGTCTAAAGCGGTTCGTTGACGTCAATTAATCTACCAAGTGCTTAATATAATAGTGATAGATTTCATAGCAAATGACCGGGATACCCATTACCTAGTAAAAGTGGAAGTATCCCATTGATGAAAGGGATTTTTCACGAGTTTCATTTATGGTGATATCTTTTCACAGATTTTGGCATGTGTTGAAGTTTGTCATTAAATGCTTTATATTGATAAATGCAAACATTAGAGATTAAAAGCTCCATTAATAAACAAGAATAAAATTAAAGTAATGAAAAAGTAACCCTAAACGGGGCTCGAACCACTGACCCCTGGGGCCCTGGAGTAAAAGTCTACCGCTAAGACCACTCGGCCATCCGTTCTCATAAAATGACTGATGTATGTTATACTTTATATACGGAATCCTCGTAGACTTACAAAGTATAACGACAACAACAGAACTCTCAAAATGTTTCAATCGTTTCGCTTTGCAACGCTTTTATTTTTCAGGTTTTTAAATAGTCAAAAAGTCCACATAATTGATATTTTAGAGCATGTTCAGTATAACTGTTTCCTCACAAATATCATAACTACAACGAAAATGTGCGAATATGAAACAATTTCTTTTTTAATTTTGTCAATTTACCAAAACGTGAAAAGGCCCCTTTAACTAGACTGAAACTGTTATATTTACATATAACAAATGCCTGAACTTCAGTGTACAAATAGCGATGAGTTTAGCAACATGCTAAGAGTAGAAATATACTTATTGATTTCTAAAATGATATTGAAGTGCTTTACAACGCTTGGTGTATTATTTTTATGTCTATGAAGCCTTACAATTGTCTATGTAACAACATTTTTGTTTTCTTTGTAAAATACTGTTCAACAATTTCTAAAAGTGATCTAAATTTGTCAGTGCTTAACCGAGCCGCACCAGCATGAACTTACACTTATTACCTTGTACCAGCAATTGATAAAACGCTGAAGACAGATTTAATCAGGGCTTAACGTAGCCGCACTAGCATGAAATTACACGTATTACCTTGTTCCAGCAATTGATACAACGCTGAACACATATTCTATTTTATAACAACTGCCCTCAGCGCTTGGTTTCCTGTTTGGATTCAAGGGTGTATGTGTATACTACGAACATTTTTTTAGTATATTTTTGGAATATTACTAATTGACTAATATTTCTAGTGCTGGTTTCATTTGAGTACACAGTTGAATCAGTATGCTTCGTAATGTCTCTACAAACCTGCTTATATTTCGGGGCTTATTTTATATTGGTAAAATTGTGTTTGAGTACTATACAAACCTTATCGAAAGCCTCAGGCTTATTGAAACGCTCTCGAGTCCGTTTCCGTGGCTAAGAACTAGTACTTGGTGTCTTTGGGGATATCTTAAGAACGCTCCCACATTGGGGATCGAACCTAGCGACCGGGATGTGGTATACTACATCATAATCTAACTAATAATGCGAAAAATAGGCTCGTGCTATGCGTTATTTTATTTTCTACACACCACTATTGTATGTTTAGTAGTTGCTGAGAGTTAAAAATGAAATTTGTTTCTACGTCATGTAATATTTACTGTAAATAATATAGAGGTCATACAAGTTCTTTTTACTTGAGAGTTAGTGAATATCTTTCATTAAAAAACTCGCCATTTAACAACATCACATTGTGCACACATAAACATGAAACTATATTACTAACAGTGTCACCATATGTCTTGTATTATTATTAAAATCAGTAACAAGGTAAAAGATTCATAACTGCCAGTTGCTGACAACGAACATTTTATTTCAAAGTCTTGTTTCCAGCACGCTAGTTTAAGTATTGTATTGTTCCACAGAAAGTAACTTTAAATGATATGACATAATGCTATAATTAGACAAGGGCAATATCCAGTTTGCTTTTATGCTCAGATATTGTCCCTCGTATTGGGTGAGTTTGAATAGTCTCGTTGCAAAACAATAGACATTATTTAATTTGCATGAATCCATTTAATATTAGGTATACCGTCAGAGTTTCGTTCTGGGAGAAACGTCCACAATACATGATGCATTTTAGATAATCACAGTACCGAATTTACCATATGTGTCTACAATTCTGGAGAAGGTAGTAGACTCGCGCTTAGAACATCACATGGATTCAAACAATCTCCATGAGCAAAACCAATCTGCATACAGAAAATGGCATTCAACAGAGACCGCCTCGATTAAAGTTCACAACGACATTTTACAATCCTTAGGCCAACACCAAGTAACAGTTTGGGTTATCCTGGATCTCTCTGCAGCCTTCGATACCATCGACCACGAGACACTGCTTGTACGGCTCAAGCCCATTTCGGAATCACAGGACAGCCACTGGCTTGGATGATGGCATATCTGAGTGACCGTTTTCAGACTGTCTGTATAGACGGAGAACTGTCAAAGCCAGTGCATATGACATATAGTGTGCCCCAAGGCTCGGTGTTAGGCCCCAAATTCTATGTCATGTACACGAAACCTGTCGGTGCTATATGTCGTAAACACAGGATAAACGCACATTTTTATGCTGATGACTCACATCTTTACATGTCATTCAAACCAACAAACCCTACAACAATAGAAGACACTATTAACCAAGTGACGGATTTTTTTACCCATAGGATGATTACCAACATGCTGAAACTTAACTCAGAAAAAACCGAATTAATTGTGTTCACATCTGATAGGGACAAGAATGCAGTTTCTAACATTACTGTGAAACTGGACAAGTCAGACATAATACAGTCATCTAGTGTAAGAAACCTGGGTGCTTTCCTCCAGATGAACATGGATCAGCATGTAAAATCTCTCTATAGATCCACCTACGCTCAGTTAAGGCAAATTGGTCGCATTCGGCAATTTATCAACACAGATGTCACCAAAACCCTGGTAAATGCGTTAGTAACATCTCGACTGGACTACTGCAATGCTCTGCTGTACGGAATTCCCCAGCATACGATCAACAAATTGCAGGTTGTTCAGAATAATGCTGCCAGAATAATAACTAGAACATCAAAGTACAGTCACATCACACCGATTTTGAAGGACCTCCATTGGCTACCTGTACAGTACAGAGTGAACTATAAAATAATGACACTTACATTTAAAGCTCTCCATGGCCAATCTCCAGCGTATGTCAAGGACATGATAGATGTCTATAGACCAACGCGTAATCTACGTTCAGCACACCAATCGATGGCACTGGTACCCTCAAAAAGCAAACAAGTGAAGTACGGGGAAAGGAGCTTCAAATCAGTTGCTCCGAAATTGTGGAACGCACTGCCTATATATGTTAGAGACTGTCAAACACTCCAGTGTTTCAAAAGACAATTAAAGACCCAATACTTCGTGCTGGTCTACGGAAACTGATTAAATCAATATTGGCACTTCAGATGCGATAAACTGCTTATGTACTAGGATAGTCCACAAATGTTGTTTTAATGTTAATCCCTTTTATAACAGTAATGTTTCATGTGACGATTTTATTAATTCTATTGTTTTACCAGGCTACGGGTTTCTTATCATATGCTTAGTTAGATTTTTAATTGTTTTACAATGTTATGGTTATTTTATGTTTTTACAAGATTATGATATGTATTCATTATTGTACAGCGCCCTTGAACGTGTTTTATTACACGAAAAGGGCGCTTTATAAATCAGGTTTATAATAATAATAATATAATAATAATAATAATAATAATAATAATAATAATAACATTAATAATAATAATAATAATAATAATAATAATAATAATAATAATAATCACAATGAATATTATAAACCTAAAAAGTTAAATATAGACCCATTATCGGCCGTTTTATTTATACGCCTATTAACTTAGCCAGGATATCGTACAGATCGCCCACGCACGAATTTTAAGTTGCGTTGCATATTCGCAGACTTAATACTATAGGTAGTTCCACATTATCCGAACATAGTTTCCACACTCTTATGTCGAAAATTGCATGCAAAATTATTGCGAGGCCACACGCCTGTTTACTGCAAGCCATTACAGCTTGAAGTGATTCCCATAGGACATCGCTATTACAGCTTATTAACGAGCGTCTAACACGTATGCAAAACTCTCAATCTACATCACTAAACGACTCTATTTATTTTAGCTTTAAAATTCAGCACTTCAGAATTATGTAAATGTCAACTGAATTACTGTCAGCGAAATGACTTTTAACCATCAATTCAAAGAAACAAATTGTACTATTTAAGACATCATAATATATGATGTTATCATTTCTAAAAGTTACGATCTCGTTACCAAGTTCCAAACGGTACCACACTTTTTGACTGCGATTTATTTACTGCTCGATATCATGTACTACATGACTCGCGAAAGTTGATTCTTGCACGAACACTTATTATTTATTCCAGCATCCATTGCCTTATGTTTGATCGGTAAAGCAGTAATCTATATACAAACCATACTTTACGAGCATACATTGTCAGTCTTAAACATTTCTATTTCATTAACAATTAAATATACAAGTATAAATAAGATTCCCGTTGACATTTTTGCAGGGTAAACACAATAGATGAACTTTTGTGTCATCATTCCGGAAAAAAACGCATTTAGCAGTATCATACTTTTGGACACTTGTGTGCTCAAACGACAAAAGCAAATATTACAGCAAACAACTTTCATTGCGAAGTGATATTTAATTTTTAAATAATATTTTATTGTCTTTTGAGTTTCGTTTGCTTTGTTTGTATTTAGGACATTTAAAAATAAGAAGATTCTTGAATATTTCCTTCGCAGCCACAATCCTGTGATTCATCCACTCTTACAAGTGTCACTGGGTTTTCAATGCATTTGAAATTCAATAATGAAAGATAATCAGGATATTGGGTCATATATGGAAGAACTTGATATGTTAATTTACGTCAACCATGCGCATTTTTTCAATCATGAACGGGCACATACGTCTCCGTAAACCAAGGATGGTGAGACCTCATTGGTGATCAAGACGATATGTTTCTATGTATGCTCCGGTGGTGAAACATTCAAGATGATGCCTTTTCCGAAGCACTTCTTTCTCCTTAATAGCTGTTTTTCTTTTACGTGCATTGATTTCCATAACAATCAACATCTTTAAATAATAAGAAATAATACATTTTCTGCATTCGACTTCCACAGCGAACAGTCATGTACCACAATTCTTCCCGCATAACTCCTCCAACTTTTCCCAGCTTTCATGTCGTTGACCACGGAACTTTGATTTCTATCGCAATGTTCTTCTTCTGGTGTGTTGACCTCTGCAAAATGTTTGGGCATATGTTGGTTTGGAAGACATCTGGAAACTGCAGTTGTTTCTCTGTGTCAAATTTCATCACTTGCCGATGTAGACGGGATTTTTTGGTATCTTCCTTAACAAACGAAATCAACCTGAATGTGGATTCATCGAATTTTACAAAAGATAATCCAAACATCTTTCGGAATAAGTGCTCAACAATATTCGATGTGTTATGAGATGTAATCTATCTACACTTATTGTGAGTTGGCCTACTACTCAAACACAATTTTACCAATATAAAGTAATCCGTTGTGAAATATTATCGTTTTGCCTTCACACCGCTAATGACACATGAAAACCAGACACTATCCCAAAGAGTTTATATACGAGAGACCAGTTCCACTTCTTATGATATGCTCTTTTTCAAAACACGAAACACCCAACTGACTTGTTTACCGAACACATCTTCCTTCGATCATTATATTGTTGGAAAATCTGTTTTCTACCGGCTCGGTCAACCACAGTTGTAAGTTAATTGAAGTTGTTCATTTTTTATTGATATAAAGAACTTCACAAAATGCATACATGTCTTTTCAAGGTAACTTACCAAATAGATGAGATTTATAATTATTGTTGTGATTTACTAAAAATTTATTTCTATTTAGTAAGCACACCAAACACTGTGTAAATGCTGTTTAGAGTGCAAGTAAATACAAGTTTATACATTTTTAAACAAAATCCGTTTCTGAGGGTTCAAACATCTTGCGAAATGAATGCCCTGTTACTAAGACAACACAAATGTTATCATTATATTAAACATATGACGTAAAAAAATATCCAAAAATATTCAATTGTTCAAAAATGATTTTTATGACACTTTAATGTAAATCATGTAATGATATAGAGACATGTTTTGTTGACATCATTATTGCGCTGTAATGGAAGACGTTGATCATAGACATTATCTTATCCAGTTTGCTTCTATTATCATATCTGTACACTGCATATGGACTAATTTGAATACGATTGTGTTTGTCTCACGACAGGTACATTAATACAGATCATATCATTTCATTGACTCCTTGTAATAATGAGTTAATATATATGGGCGGCCAATCTGAGATTATAGAAAAAAGTCATTGTATATGATGTACTTTATGATATAACCTTGAATAGTATCAGACTCGTACAACCAACACAGATTTATTGTAAGAGCTCAGAAGAGAAGAACACCCATGTTGTATTACACAAGCAAGTTAAAACACCGCTAATTGTAAATTTTATACTATTGCATTATATTTAATATCACATTTTGTTTATGGGCGTCTAACGCGTTAAAGATTTTACAACACAGAGACTTCTAGCAGTCAGTCTATTTTCATCTATATCAAACATATAATATTATTGTTGTTACATAAAATTAACGTAATAAATGATTTACAGTGTGACGAAATAAAGATCAAAGTTGTATGTTTTATAAATCCTATTTTATAGCGTATCTTCTTACCTTGTTTATGTGGTTATATGCTAGTCTATACAACCATCTGCACTTGCATATTGCCTACTGTTTAAAGGGGCCTTTTCACAGATTTTGGCATATTTTGAAGTTTGTCATTAAATGCATTATATTGATAAATTTAAACATTGGATCTTAAAAGCTCAAGTAAAAAATCAAGAATAAAATTTATAAAAAGCAAAAAAAGTAGCCGGTACCAGGGCTCGAACCAGTGACCCCCGGAGACCTGGAGTTAGTCTGAAGTAAAAACGCATTAGCCCTCTTGGCTATTCCGCCGGGTATACACAGTTCAAGTATTTTATACCTTATATAAGCAATCTTCGTAGTTCCGTAAATTTAAACGACAACAACAGAACTCTCCAAATGATTCAATCGTTTCGCGTTGCAACGCTTTATAATTTTTCGGTTTTCAAATCGTCAAAAGATACATATAATGGCTATATTGGACTATGGTAAATGTTCAGTAATACTGTTTCCTCACAAATATCATAACTAAAACGAAAATTTGCGAATCTGAAACAACTTTTTTCAATTTTGTCAATTTACCAAACCGTGAAAAGATCCCTTTAATGCATGAAAGATGCATCGCGTAAAATTTAATTCTGACATCAAAATGGAAATCTAAATGGTTCCAGCAGCAAATGTTTAAAAACAACATGAATATGAAATATGATGCGTACAACGAACGGCGAAACTGCAACGTGGGCACATGGTGAAGTATGGGGTAACAAAACAAACACAAAATCAAATATATTAATAGCAATTATCTTTTTGAGTAATATTTTTGGTATTTATGCCCACTGTGTCGTTTATGCAGAACAGAGCCGATCAAACAGTTGTATTCTTGATTACCGTGAAATCGCTTTCAAAAGAAGTAAGTTTCCCGAATTAACTTTTTACATAGGTTGTTTTCTAAGAAGCTTGTCAACATTCTGGATAAACAAACATTTGTAAACAAACATCTGTTGTCTTGAAAATGCTCCTATGATTTTGTACTTAAATGGCCAAGTATTTCCAGCAACAACGCGAAATGCTAATTCCGTCAATATATTCCATCTTCTCAGTCCGTGTGCTCTTGTTGCGTAGTGAAAAGATTAAAGCGAGACAATACGATTTTGTCAAATATTTATTTATTTATATAAAACGTGTAAACAACTTACTAAACATATATTTCAATATAAATTAAAATAAAAGTTAAGAAGAACATGTGTCAAAAAATGCGAAATAAGCCAGATATTTATTTCTGAAATTGAAAAAGGCTGTACAGTTGAATTTGCCAGCACGTTAATCATGCATGTATGTACGATGTGAATCTAATTTAGTTTAACGGTTCATTTTAAATTCCTGCAACGGTATCTATTCATACGACACACGAACACTAACTAAAAAGGCGAATGCTTCGGTTCTTGTAGGAAAATATGTCCGAACTGTCTTCGTCACTATCGGCTCGGGGCGCTAATTTGTCTTCGCTGTATTTTATGAAATTCGTCTTCACTGTATAATTTTATTTTTCTTGCCAATTGTGTGTTAATGTAACATATTTTATCAATATATTACAATTTAACACATATAACAAAATCGTTTAATCTCGCTTCAAATACATGTTAAAACATAAGAACGATCCTCGCATGAACCCCTTTACAGAAACAATGCTGTGATTCAGCCATTCTTACACATTTCAATATGAAGTCCAGACATTCGAGGTAGAAGGATAACCTAACTACTAGACAGCACTTGGACGATTAATTGACGTCAATGTCACGCATTTGCCTATTATTAAGTGAAATACATGAATTCGTAGCCAAACTATACAAGTTTGTTGATCGATACAATATCAAGCACGTTAACAATTTTAATGAAGTGTGGGTGATTAAGGGAAGTTTAAAATAAAATGTGTAACACGTACAATACTCACTTTTGATGCTTTGTTTGTAATGTATTCTTAAAACATGCATGTAATTCTTCATTTAAATACATTGCATTTTTATACACAAGAACAAATTCTATTGTACACCAGTCAAATAGACAAAGATCAGTATTAATATTGAAAAATTATTTTTGTTGAACATCCATTTGATACACACAACAACTAGAAAACCTTCCAGCATAAGAACTTTGATACATTAAAAGCTTTGTTATAAAATGTATCCCATTGCTTACACACTGTTAGAGACTTACCAATCTATCAACAGACAATGTTGACCGAGAAGATGATCAACATTAAACAAGCATGAAAATCGCAACAAGATGAAGCAAAGAAATTTGTATATGGATTTTCTCCAAGGCAACGTCTTGAACAGGGAATCTTAAGTGTACACAAAAATTACAATTTACTAAGAATGGATGTAATCACACCAATGCTTTCACCAAGGCTTGAGGATTATGATTTGAATGCAAGTTTATGCATGCGTTTACTTTAAAAAAAAACGAACAACAAACAGTTTATACGCACTGACATGTGACATATAAGTTTGATTGAATCTTTTGTCTATCGATAGTGACTTTTTACCGAATTTCCGGTTGAAATACATCATTCTTAGCCAACTTCGATCTATTTTACAATAGTACATCATCAAGCTGGCATCTGTAATCATATTACTTTATACACTGTTAGCCATATTTTGTATACGATATCTTCATTTTCACAGTGACATACAATATTACAGAGCCTGTCGTTTTTAATGATCATATTTATGATAGGTGGATATATGAGCCGACAATGTGGCATCAAGTGGGAAACATAATATGCATTAAACGTATCGTTATGATTGGGTTAAGCAACAAAAATGTGCAATAGATTATTCCAGGTCGATAAACCAAGCTGCAATAATTAGTTTATGTTTAATATCACATTGCATGTGTTGTCCAGTACTGTACAGCAAATTGGTCGTTTTTGTACAAATTAAAGACCTGCGAAAAGAATTACTCTCCGGAAAATGTTGATAAAGGTTTATTATCGTTAAATATACAAATAGAAAACAAATGTGTATTTTTCTCTGTATATTCATTAAGAGTAGATATGATACATAGCAATACATATGTTTATTACATGCTCAAGCTTATTTATAAACTTTCTTAAGTTTCTGCACATGACTTTTCATAAGGCGATTCTGAAATAGAAATGGAACTCGTGTGAGTGTTTCCCAAAGTGGTTGACTTATTTTTTTACAGTCAAAGCGTTAACTTTCATAACGACCATGAAATAATAAAGATCAACGTTCGTAACATATTTTAATACTGTTATTACCTTTGTTGTTGTTGGTTTTTACAGAGAACTTACGTGGTACCTGTGTATTTTTTATTTAGTAACATAACTGTATCATTACGAATTAATTGATACAGCCGTATATGTCGCTTTTGAATGTACAATATAAAATTCATCAGTGTGATGCTCATTATGTAATGCCAATTGTCTAAATGTTAGGAAAAGCAAACATGACCATATTCATGTACGACATGTTGGGTGTAGAATTATTATATCATGAATTAATTCATATTTCATTAAACAAAACATAAATAAACAAATAAACCTACTTTACTCTTATTTTACGATTGTCTCGGATGAGTAAATGTGTCTTATAGTATTGTACTGTATATCCAAAAATAATAACAGCTTTTCAATTATTATTAGATTTTTCATCGTAATAAGTGTCCGGAATGCTTATCCAAGTGACAGAACGCATGCCCCATTGATCAAATTTGACTTGCTCAATCAATCAGGAAAAAAAACTATTCGCTGCAGGGCAGAAAGGTTTTCTCCAGACGTTGAGAAGAAAAGTGTCCATCGACAGCGTCATTAGGGACTGTAACATCTCTTCCCTATGTGTGACACGTGGTAAAATCTTTGTTTTACGTTGATGGGAGAATAGTGATTATGTTGGTCGAATACTTCATTGGTAATTAGTCAAACAATAAAATATGTAAAAAATAACTTTGACAAAACAACAGATTAGTGTCAAGTTGTTGTAATGAATATTCATATATATTGGGGAAACTAATTTTAAATGCTAATATCCGTAAACATTTTATTACAAAAAGCTCAAAAGTGGAAAATGAGTTTTACCTAAACAGGTATAATGCACGGTACGGGATCTGATCTAAAATATTTTCTTTGACTTACACATTCAAACACGATATTTTGACAAACTTAAATAGTTCCTGGAATTTAAAAACATATTTGTGATAAAGTGTTTTGCTTTATGCATAATCCTTAATCGGTCTGAAAGAAAACAAGTGGTTGCGAATCTTTCCGTCATCATCTGGCACAACTGTTCATGTGGTTAAATACTATCTTCTCAATAAATGTAAGAAGGGCTTAAAATATTGGCCCAGAAGTTCATATAGGATAAATTTCGTATAATTCATTTTATTTAATTAAAGTTAATGCGGTAAAACAAAAGTAATTCTTTTATAACAAAACAAAGAATCTTTTCCCGATTGTGTCGCTTTTTAATGCGGTCATTTTCTCTGCGAATTTAGTCATATGTGGAAGCACTTTGTAGATTCATTGACGTCAACGAACCGCCTTAGCCAATAATTGAGCAGCATTAGCGAATAAAAAGCAAACACAATATCCATGTTGTGGTCGATGTAATGTCACAAAGAAACATCATTGCGCTTATCTTTGGTACAATATTACTTAGTATTCGAGGATGACTTTTACAAATATACAATTCATGTATGCTCATGTCTTTACAAAAGTAAGGCATCGTAGCGATATTATTAAATCTTACAACGGCATTTTTTATCTCTTATTCTTTTTAATCGTATATTATTAATAAGAGTAAATATTCTTTGACGCAGTATCAAATAAAGAATTGTGTGTCATAAACAAACATATGTGTACAAAGAGCTAAGGCTTTGGCCCAAATCCTCTCACCTGAGACCCCAATGAACTGTTCTGAGCAGGTATTGATAAGAAGGTTTCACACGCGACATTTTATAAAAACTACAGCAACACCTCGCCGCCATGTGTTTAAACAGACCTCAATCATTTTCTTACTCACTTCAGAAAACATGACCATATTTTTTATGAGCTAGTTTTAAATTGAATCGGTTAAAAAGTTCATTTCTAGATTGTGTAAGTTGTTTTACTATAGCCATATTAAAAACATTGCCCCGCCTCATGGCGACAATGTCTCACCCGTCAGATAAACATGTTAATACAACAAATGTGTAGCACATATTTTATGAATATTGTCCGTACAACTGCGACTTCTAGATATTCACAAGCTGCATCTTTAATTCTTCGAGATATTTTTTTTTACCCTACATAACCCAGTCCCGAACTCCTCCGAGATATGATTGGGACAAATGCTCTTAGCAAGTTAATTTGGCCTCTAGGCTTTTAACAAGCCTTTTACTTTAAAGGGGCCTTTTCACAGATTTTGGCATTTTTTTAACTTATTCATTAAATGCTTTATATTGATAAATGTAAACATTGGACAAAAAAATCAAGAAAAAAATTAAAAAAAGAAAAAGAACATTGCCCGGAATAGGTTTCGAACCAGTGACCCCTGGAGTCCTGCCATAGTCCTGAAGTAAAAACGCTTTAGCCTACTGAGCTATTCCGCCGAGTACACATTCGTGACGTATTTTATACCTTAAATAAGCAATATTCGTAGTTTCACAAAATTTAACGACAAAAACAGAACTCACCAAATTATTCAATCGTTTCGCGTTGCAACGCTTTATAATTTTTAGGTTTTAAAATCGTCAAAAGATGCATATAATGGCTATATTAGAGCATGGTTAATGTTCAGTATTACTGTTTCCTCACAAATATCATAACTAAAACGAAAACTTACGAATCTGAAACAACTTTTTTCAATTTTGTCAATTTACCAAAGCGTGAAAAGATCCCTTTAATTTGACGTGGTGACTTACTTATGTACCAAACCTGACTTAGCAATCAACTCTCTCCAGATACCAAAGGGACATTTGTTCTGACTAGGTTTTATATAGATTGGTCACTAAATTTTGCCTCTACAGTTTTGACAAGCTTTTTTTCGTTTAAATGAACTTATCTTTAGACCTAACGTTACCCAATTGTGAACTCGGCCAAGATATCATAAGGAAAAATGTTCCAACCAAGTTTTTATGGAGATCAAGTAAACAGTGTGGCAACTAGAGTTATCAAAATATTTTCCCCTAATTTTTCCATCTGACATAGTCTTTGAAAACACGTGATCCATTTTCGGACAAGGGCAATATATATTTTTTTGCAAAAGTTTGTTACCAAGTGTAATACATTTTGGGCAATTAATATGACCCATGTAGTGTTCAAAAGGTTTTGGTGTTACTAGGATATGACATAGTGACCAAGTTGTTGACCCAATATGACCAAGTTTCAATGTCGTCTGAGATATCATTGGGAGAATTGTTCTCACCAAATTAGATGATTATTGCAAAAAACGGCTATAGAGCGTTCACAAACTGTTTTCTTTGTTTTAATAGAGAGGCGTAATTGATGACACTACGTAAGCCAGTATAGAATTTGAAAGGGGCAACTAATTAAGCCACGTTTCATAAAGATTGGAGTATACATGTGTCCTCTAGGATGTTCACATGTTTTCCATTAATTCACATCGTGTTTTAGTATCTGACCCAACGTAATAACGTTTCAAACTCATTTGGAAGATTGTTATGACCAACTTGGCAAGTGAATTGGCGATTAGGCAATAATGGAGGCTTCTATGGTGTTCGCTTTGTTATTTGGATGACCTAGTGACTCGGTTTCGAACTCAGTCGAGATACCGTGGGGAAAAAAGTTCTTGCATATGTTCATGAATATTCGGCAATAAAATTGGCTTCTATATTGTTCGCAAACCTTTTCTTCAATTTGACTCGTGACCTAGTGATTGATCTTAGCTGATCTTGTCAGTTTGACTTAACATAATACGATCTTCAGTTAATTGACTTAATTGACATAATGTCAACATGACTCGGATTCATGCTACATTACCAAGCCTGTCAGTTTTTCTCAACAAAATGCAGTTTTGGCGTTCCATAATGTTTAGGTCGCCAATAATAATCTAATATTGATCTTTATTATATACCTGTTTAATGCATTTAACAAAATACAGGTTGTATCAATCGTTGACATAAAAAATCCCGTATTACGCTACTCGCTGTTTCCAATTCCGTATTACCATACTAGCCAGACTACTTTGACCCATTTAATGACGTCACATTCCGCGCACCGAAAATATAAATATTTTATATTACGAAATATATTACGAAATTCATCGTGTGACGTCATTTCTGTAACGAAACACAATAGTTTTATCTAAACTCTCTGGAATTTAAGGACATGTCGGACTTGGTGTTTTTTAACAGTAAACTATTTATTAAAAATATTGAACGAATTCAAAACGTATTTTGGAGTGTGTGTTTATTATGCTTAAATGCTTATTTCGATAGGAATACAATAAAATAGTGTGGTATAAACTAAGTTTCGATAAAGACTTGGAAGAATAGAAGTGGAAGTGCATATCGTTTCAACGTTTTGTTATAAACATCGGATTAAAGTTGTCAACTTAATTGTTATAAACATTGGATTAACGATGGCATAAAGGTAAGCGTGTCGGAAACCTGTGTTTTCCCGGTTCGAATGTTTGCACGTTAATTTACATAAACTGTATTCATACGCGTCTTAAAAACTATGACGTACCGTTTCAGTCATTGTTTTGTCAGTTTTGTTAAAGAAATCAATACAATTGTTAACTGTTTTCGTTAGTTGTTGTATATAATAAAAGGAATATTACGCTAGTCAATTGTTCCAAGAGTTTGCATCACTCCCGTAGCTTGTGCTATTTCGCATAACACTCGAGGCTCCGCCTCTCGTGTGATACGTCATCACACAAGCCACTCGAGTGATACAAACTCTTGGAACAATTGACTAGCGTAATATTCCGTATTTATGCATGAATACATTAAAATAGGATAAAGTGGTTTCCGCATAGAAAGCGATTCCACAACCAAATGCAAATACAGGAAACAAATGCATGCGTACAATTTATGGTAACGAAGCTCACGAGAACCGTCAATGTTGTCAATAGTAATAAACAATATTATTATTTATTTTTTACATTTTTTTCAACAAGTGTATTCATGAAACTTCAAGTAAATAATGTAATAATGCAAACTAAACAAATTTCTGTTCTCTGAGCAATTTCCAGTTTCGACATCTATGGCAGGATATTTTGCTATGGTTTGATGATGTCGTTAAATGGAATCCATTTAATATGTGGTAGATATATGGACCGCTAGTGGGGCATTTTGAGAGACGGTCCTTATTAAAATGATGTATTTTAACGAAGGGCCATACATGGAATAATCACCAAAAAGTGAAACATGGACCTTTTACTAGATATTTGTATACGATTAACCAATATCTCCGATGCTGCATGTCATATAACATGATTCGGTGTATCAATCATGTTATAGAACTCTGAGTTGCAAAATTGGCGTAAGTTGAGCATATTCACCCATGTGAATGGACTCTCGCATCCTTCTAAGTTGGATCAATTTCTTTCAAAACTAAGGGATGTCTATTATACTTATTTCTACATTTAGAATATTTCTTACAGAAATTCCTTAAAGCAAACAGCGCAGACCCTGATGAGACGCCGCATCATGAGGCGTCGCATCTAGGTCTACATGTACGCTGTTTGCCAATGCCTTTTTTCTAGACGCTAGGCATAAATGGGTTAACAAAGTATAATCAAACTTGCACGTACACAACGAAAACCTACACACGTTTGAATGCTGCATCTTTGATGTATCCCCTAAGCTGCCTTCCGGTAAGTACAAGAAAACATATTTTTAGTCTATAACCATTTTATAATATAATAGACAATCAAGGCGCAACGATCAAGCTTGGATGCATCTATCTAATTTTAACTGATAGCACAAGTTATCACAGCATTGGTTCCATATGCTAAAAGGGGAACATGACATGCTTCCTTAACGCCGTCACACGCATGTTTACTGCACGCTATCATATCTTAAAATTATTCACATGGAACATCAATATCATAATTTGTAAACTATAGTCCAGAACAAAAACTTTACTGATTCCATAGTATATTTAAGTAGCATACTAAAAGTCTTAGAGATTTCAAAAATGTTTTCTTTTATTGCTGATCAATTGAAACATACACATATAAATATGGATTCCTTCATTAACATCATATGGATTAACATATGTGACGTGTTCAACATTGAACACATTTTCTAGATTAGCCATCACTGGTGGCTTCTTTAATTACAAATAACTTCAAAAATGTTTTCTTTTGTTGTTGATCAATTAAAACATACACATATAAATATGGACTCCTTCATTTACATCATATAGAATAACATATTTGACGTTTCCTACATTGAACACACATCTAAAGATAAAATCATTTTTGCTAAACGTCGATTGTTTACGTAAAATGATCGGGGAGAAATACCAGCAGAAGAACTACGAAACTGTATAATATTTTTAAATGCGGTATGAAATGTTTTCCTTTTGCCTACAAATAACATATATTTAGTGGCTTGCCAAACACTACCCAGGCAGCTTAGACTACGGGTGTTGAGAAAATGTAAACAATCTTCACATCATGCGCAGGTCTGGTTTTAGCAAACACGAAGATACCTGACCTGTTTACTGTCATGTGTGCTCAACTTTGTTTGTGTTGATTTATCAATAAGCATTTATCACTCTCTTAAAAATGTTCGTAGAACAATTATTTAATATATTTGGGAAAAAAAAGAATTTATAAAGATGTTACGGATTACTGAGGCATCGGTCCACAGTTTAAAGTATGATCACGTGTCGGATTTGATTAGACGGTTATGGTATTTCTTTGAAAAAATGTTCCAGGTTTTTAGGTCAGGCCAATGAATGCATAGCGAATCATTAATTTAATGTGCAATCGAACACGGGCCGATTCGGATGATAAGATGGCTAACAACAGATTTACTAGTAACTTTTAAATGGCATTCAATAATAATGGTCAAATGCTATCGCCTAATAACAAAAGACTAGTTAATTGGTATGTGACTGTAAGGCCCCACCCCCTGCAAGCGACTCTCAAGTGTCCTTCCATTTTCCCCACCACGATTTTTTCTACAACTAAACCAGACAATGACTGACGATATTTTAAAAATCAGATATTGGCGAATTTAATTGCTGACGAAATAGTCTTTATTTTAATGACGAAAATTTGTTTAGACGAAAATAAATGGATTCACAGAATTTGAATTCTATAACTATGACTAGTATAAGAAACAAAGAAGTTACAATTAGGAGTAATGCCAAAATAATTAGCTATGTATGGTCATATTATAGCCCAACAAATTTCGCAACTCACTCCCCATACATGTCGCATGCTACTAAGCTACATGCTGCTTATCATAGCTTGTAAAGTTATTCACAAGAGATATTGCCATCATCGTTATAAACAAGCGTCTTACACGAGAACGGGGTTCTACGTATTATCTAAACCACTGTCTTGTTCCTATGTATCCGCTTCGCATTTAGCCGATTTTTATCTGTATTACAGTGAACAATATTGATATTACAGAACAATATAAATATTGTTATATCAGTATAATTATTGTTTGGCAGTAACAAAGAAATACAGATATCTGTGAGAAGATACAAGTAGTAGTAGTAGTAGTAGTAGTAGTAGTAGTAGTAGTAGTAGTAGTAGTAGTAATAGTAGTAGCAGTAGTAGTAGTAGTAGTAGTAGTAGTAGTAGTAGTAGTAGTAGTAGTAGTAGTAGTAGTAGTAGTAGTAGTAGTAGTAGTAGTAGTAGTAGTAGTAGTAGTAGTAGTGGTAGTTGTAGTAGTAGTAGTAGCAGCAGCCGTTGAAGTAGTAGTAATAGTAGTAGTAGTAGTTGTTGTTGTTTTTGTAGTAGCAGTAGAAGTAGTAGTAATAGTAGTAGTAGTAGTTGTTGTTGTTTTTGTAGTAGCATTAGTAGTAGTAATAGTAGTAGAAGCAGTATAAGTAGTAGTAGTAGTTGTTGTTGTTGTTTTTTTGTAATAGTAGTAGAAGTAGTACTTTGTGTTGTTATTTGTTGTAGCAGCAAAAGTAGCAGCTCATCAATAACTGATAAATGCCACTATACAACAGACAATTATTTTTTCCCATTAATAGCTGTCCATTAATAGCTACACTTACCGCTCATTTCGTCGCTGTTGTTGTTTTCAGACGACATGAACTGATTGATAAGCGCCGATTTCCCAACGCCGGAAGAACCAAGTACCAGCACCCGACAGTTGGACGGCGTCCCTGATGAGGCGGCGCTGTTCCCGGCGTTGCTGGCCTGGGATGTGCAGCTTGGAAGTCGTGAGCGGGAATGCGATTCCTTTGAAAGATCGATGTCCGAAATTGTCACCGCCAGACCCGTGCTGACCGACAGACTAATGGAGTCCCGCTTGCGCACTATGTCGCCTGAGTTGACAACGCCTTTCGAGGTCGTTCGGAAGGAGCGAACGCGCCGAAGCCCTTCCGGGTTCCGGACGTCGTTGCTCGAGAGCGATAACCGGAAGGGACTCGGCGGCATGCTGTGACGCCGCATGGATGCGCTGTCATCGGCGTACAGGTTGTCGCAGAAGAGATTCCCGCCGGTGTCGTCGTCGGCGGCTAGCTCGACATTTAGGTATACAGGACACTCCATTTCGAGTGTGCTTTTGACTATACACGGATGTAACGTCCGTATTCTATATAAGATAACAGGATATAGCACTCTCCATCAGATGTTTTGGTCCGGGCGTATGCTAGATTAAATAGCATCAGTGCATTAGACGTCTTGCTCCCGCCACAATATGTTATCTGTTTGCGTTGAAACTTATTTAAATCCACGTCGGACAATATTTTAAGAAAAAAGTGAAGCAAACAACACCGTTATATCGATGTATCCTGTCGGTTAACACGTTAAGCAATTAAGTCATAGTATTGCATAGAAAAATCCACGCAAGTCAAGATGCCAGAATCAATTAAGTGCCGGGCAGTCTGCCTAACGATACGCCAGATTTCTAAATTTCTGTTTGTTCTTTTTCACTACCAACAGCCTCCTGTTGCTTCCGTGTGGTTTTCTTGAGCGGTTAAAGGATTTGTTTGTCTTAATATATGTGTTCTCGAGAAGTGAACAAGATTTATTGGTTATGTACACTGGCTGTACGCACATGCGACAGTCCGATTCGTTCCTCGTGTTCGTGATTATTGATAGATTAATAGCAACACACAGAATAAATATGATGCTGTAAGGGGATATCGCGTTTTCCGTTTGGCCATTACGTAACAAAGTATTACAAACACCCAATTACCATTGCGTCGGATATGAATCTGACAATGTGTGATCAAGAAACGTTTATAGATTTGTGTTGTCCCAAAAATAGAATAATATACTGCACGTTGTATCTATGATTCAATTTAAAGATGTATGATATTGTTAATGACTGGATACTTCAAGATTTCTTGAACGGTTATTTATATATATATGAACAAGAGCTGTCCCCTTGTCCCCATAGGATGACTTATGTCCCCTATAAACGCTTGATAGAAGTTATAAGCTAGTTATATATATATATATATATATATATATATATATATATATATATATATATATATATATATATATATGAACAAGAGCTGTCCTATAAACGCTTGATAGAAGTTATAAGCTTTTTCCGAAACCTAAACGCAGATTTCGAAACCTAAACGCGGACCCTAAGTTTTAAGGTCAAGGGGTCAACATGTAAGTGCGCAAGATTTCTTAAACGGTTATTTATATATATATCGTGGGGCATATATATATATATATATATATATATATTTATATATATATATATATATATATATATATATATATATATATATATATATATATATATATATCTGAACAAGAGCTGTCCCCTTGTCCCCAAAGGATGACTTATGTCCCCTATAAACGCTTGATAGAAGTTATAAGCTTTTTCCAAAACCTAAACGCAGATTTCGAAACCTACACAAGGACCCTAAGTTCAAGGTCAAGGAGTCAACATGTGTGCGCGTATGGAAAGGCCTTGTCCATATACACATGCGTGCCAAATATGAAATTGCTATCTGAAGCGACATAGAAATTATGAGTTTTTTTCGAAACAAAGTGTGACGGACAGACGGACGGACAGTCCGATCACTATATGCCCTCCTTCGGGGGCATACAAACAGGTGCATATGATTTGAGAACAAAATGAATGCGAACCAGATAAGGAATCTTCGATATGTACTTAATAAATGCGACATAGATAAAGAAGAATTCAAACCCCAATAACATTAAGCCAATATTGAGTATCATTGCCAAATAATGTAATGCTTAAAATAATTTGTGTAGAAATTGTAAATCCGAACATTTGTTATACCGGCCCATGGTCTCTAGTGCTCAGAAATATATCGCACAAGTTAAAACGTACCGGTATATACATACATGTATACCATAAAATGTGAAAAAATGGTATTTGAAGAGCTAACACGTGTTGTCCACGCAGAAAACATGTATAAGGGTGACCCGCGTACATTGAGGTGGGTTGATGCAAAGATCACGGTGAATAGCATGCTAATGAGCGAAATATCTCGACAATGAATCACACTTTTATCATTCGTCCTCTTGAAAGGCTTGGAAACAAGCCTTTTGTAGTGTAAATGTCACCCAGGAGCCATATGGTCGATGACATTTGTCGACAGCGCAAGGAGCACTTCTACGTATTCATTATTAGCAAATGGCGCGCGGATGGATTCATGTGAAACTATGTCGGATGATAGAGCACGTGCCACACGTTGCCGTAACGCACTTCGTATCGATACAAGTTTGCGCCCACAGTATTTAAGTAATAACTATAAGCCGAAAACTTTAACAGAGATATTTTAATGGTTGAATCGGTCCACGTGTTTATGCTACAGGCTACGAATTGGTGAATCGAAATATTCGCTAGTGGGGCAGTGAAGTTTGCTGTTGTCGATTCTATTTGCTTCAAATAGATACGTCTTAAAACAATATCAAACGTTCTGAATATTTTTTTACAACTACACATTCATTCACGTTGTACATGTGGCTATTCACGAATGTTTCGTTGTTCCCTTTTAACTGTTTATTGTGTCATAAGTTTAATTAAGTATAAATCCAACAAGTGTCCAATCGTAACCATTCGACGGACGATTTTTTAACCTTACAAATTTAAAAAATCCATGAACGTGCCTAATAAAATAGCAAATCAAAACGCTAAATTATAGCTGAAGGCTGAATTACAATAAACACATGTCTCTATTCGATAGTTGTGACCATACAAATAAAGTAATAATGATTGAATACTAATACATCTCCTTAAATGTTTGCAGTTGTTCAATTTTCTTATTGTACTATTTTGCACGGATTCGTTTTTTGTGTATTCACTCAATCGCACTTTTAACGCAATACTTATAGTGTTAATAATTTCCGACCATTTACATACGGATTTCGACAAAATTCTAAATACGAATAATAATCTATAAATGGCACCTAGAAATAGTTGTTCCCGAATTGGAGATATTTAAAGTTTATAATATATTTATTAAACATATTGAAATGTTTGTAGGACAATCACATCCATGTTCGTTTTGTTTTGGCATAGTTTAGTACTAGATACATTAACATTTCTAAGTGAAATGTATTTGTTAAGAATTTCAGTAGCACACATAATTTAATTTATTTTCTTATGTTATTTAAACAATCAATTTTGGAAATTTTTATATTAAAGATTAATTACTAGTATGTCGAATGGCACAATCAATGCTTTTGCAAACTTCATAGAAAAAGATCAGTGCATAGAGCTTATGTATACAAATAAAGTAATAATATTTTGACATGTTCGTTACATATGGTTACGAACATTTAAAACCATTTTATGTAACACAAAATTGAACAATCATACAATTTAATTGCACGTATACATTTTATCAATTGCAGCTTTTTGACGTAATCTGACAAATAATCAAATGTGGTATACTGCATCATAATTTAACAAATAGTGCCAAATAGGCTCGTAGTATCCGTCGAAACAAATCCTCTACACACCACTATGTTAAATAGTTGCTGAGAATTAAAATGTTTTTATGTAATGTCATATTTTTACTGTTAATAGTATAGATGTCATACCAGTTCTTTTTACTTGAAAGTAAGTGCATATCTTTCATTTAAAAACTCGTCACTCAACAACATCAAAGTGTGCATACATAAACATGAAACAGTGTCACCATATAAATTGTATTATGATTAAAATCAGTAAAAATGTAAAAGATTCATAGCTGACACTTGCTGATAACTAATATTTAATTTCAAGGTCTTGTTTACAGCACGCTAGTTTAAATATTGTATTGTTTCACAGAAAATAACTTAAATGATTTGACATAATGCTATAATGAGACAGGCTTAGGGTAATATACCTGATCAGATCTCGTACCTCATATTTGGCAAGTTTTAATGAGATGTCGTTTCAAAACACTAGACATCATTCCATTGTCATGAATCCATTTAAAATAAGGTATACAGTCAGAGTTGCGTTTTTAGGGATAATGTCCATAATACGTGATGCATTTTAGATAATAACCATGATTATTATAAACCTAAAAAAATAATTATAGACCCATTATAAGCCGTTTTTATCTATACGCCTATGAAAGTAGCAAAATTAGCCACGCTATCTTACAGATCGCCCACGCACGAATTTTAAGTTGTGTTTCATATTCGCAGACTTAATACTATCGGTAGTGCCACATTATCCGAACATAGTTTCCATGCTCTAATGTCGAAAATTGCATGCAAAATTATTTCGAGGCCACACGCCTGTTTACTGCAAGCCATTACAGCTTGAAGTGATTCCCATAGGACATCGCTATTACAGCTTATTAACGAGCGTCTAACACGTATGCAAAACTCTCAATCTACATCACTAAACGACTCTATTTATATTAGCTTAAAAACTCAGCACTTAGTAGAATCTTGTAAATTTTTAACTAAATTACTGTCAGCGATACGACTTTCAACCATCTATTCAACCCCTGCTTTGCAATGTATAGAAACGAATTTTAGTATTTAATACATCGTAATATATGATGTTATCATTTCTAAAAGTTACGATCTCGTTATCAAGTTCCAAACGGTACCACACTTTTTAACTGCGATTTAATTACTGCTCGATATCATTTACTACATGACTCTCGAACGTTGATTCTTACACGAACACTTATAATTCGTTCCAGCATCCATTGTCTTATGTTTGATGGGTAAAGCAGTAATCTATATACAAGCCATACTTTACGAGAATACATTATCAGTCTCAAACATTTCTATTTCATTAACAATTAAAAAATACAAATATAAATGCGATCCCCGTTGAGAATATTTTTGCAGGAGTAAAAACAATAGCTGAACTTTTTTGTCAGCATTCCGGAAAAAACGCATTTAGCAGTATCATATTTTTGGACACTTCTGTGCTCAGACGACCAAAGCAAATATTTAAGCAAATAACTTTCATTGCGAAGTGAGATTTAATTTTTTAAGTTATATATTTTATTGTCTGTTTAGTTTCGTTTGCTTTGATTGTATTTAAGAGATTTAAAAATAAGAAGATTCTTGAATATTTCCTTCGCAGCCACAATCTTGTGATTCATCTATTCTTACAAGTGTCACTGTGTTTTCAATACATTTGCAATTCAATAATGAAAGATAATCAGGATATTGGGTCATATATGGAAGTACATAAGATATTAAACTGAAGTCAACCACGCGCATTTTCGTATAATGAAGCGACACATATGCCTCCATTAACCACGGATGGTGAGACTAAATTGAATATCAAGACGATATGTTTCAGTAGCTGGTTCTGGCTCGTGTGCTCCTGTGGTGAAAAATTCAAAATGGTGCCTTCTCCGAAGAATTTCTTACTCTTTTGATATGAAACCAGCGCTTAATAATATAAGTCAATTAAGAATGTTAAAAGAATATACTCAAAAAGAATTGTTGGGTAGTATAAACCTTTGAATCCACAAACAGGCACCAACGCGCTGAGGGAGGATAAAATCTATCTTCAGCGTTGTATCAATTGCTGGTACAAGGTACTACGTGTAAAATCATGCTAGTGCGGCTCGGTTAAGCACTGATTAAATCTGTCTTCAGCGTTGTATCAATTGCTGGTACAAGGTACTACGTGTAAAATCATGCTAGTGCGGCTCGGTTAAGCACTGATTAAATCTGTCTTCAGCGTTGTATCAATCGCTGGTACAAGGTAATAAGTGTAATATCATGCTAGTGCGGCTCGGTTAAGCACTGATTAAATATGTCTTCAGCGTTGTAGCAATTGCTGGTACAAGGTAATAAGTGTAATATCATACTAGTGCAACTCGGTTAAGCACTGATTAAATATGTCTTCAGCGTTGTATCAATCGCTGGTACAAGGTAATAAGTGTGGCTTGGTTAAACACTGATTAAATATGTCTTCAGCGTTGTAGCAATTGCTGGTCCAAGGTAATAAGTGTAATATCATGCTAGTGCAACTCGGTTAAGCACTGATTAAATATGTCTTCAGCGTTGTATCAATCGCTGGTACACGGTAATAAGTGTAATATCATGCTAGTGCGGCTCGGTTTAGCACTGAGTAAATATGTCTTCAGCGTTGTAGCAATTGCTGGTACAAGGTAATAAGTGTAATATCATGCTAGTGCGGCTATGTTAAGCACTGATTAAATATGTCTTCAGCGTTGTAACAGTTTTAGTCCAGTAAAGATATCACCATAAAAAACGCACGAAGAAATCCCTTTCATCCATGGGATTCTTCCACTTCTACTAGGTTATGGGTATTCCGGTCATTTGCTATGGAAATCTATCCCTATAATATTAAGCACTTGGTAGATTAATTGACGTCAACGAACCGCTTCAGACAAAACTAGTAATTAAGCGACGCATGCGAATGAGATGGAAAACCAGGTATGCCTGTCACATATTGTGATCAATAAAATGCCTCAAAGGAACATCGTAAAATAACATATGCAAGAAGTACGATAAAAAGTCTCTATTATTTTTACTTGGCCTAAAAAGACAGGTAATAGTTGATGCGTCTGTTGGCGTTTTGTTTCTTACTACCATATATATGATCACCATCCAAAACATATTCTTTCAAGCATTGCGGCCTTTTCTATTAGTATAAATGTATACAAAAACGTAAATAAAACATAATTGATTATAGCATTAAATGCTTTTGTATATAGATTATATACTTGAGACCAGTTCGACTTCTTAAGATGTGCTCTTTTTAAAAACACGAATCACCCAACTGACTTGTTTACCGGATTTATCTTCCTTATTTCCATTACATGTATATTGTTGGAAGAATCTGTTTTGTACCAGCTCGGTCATCCAAAGTTATACGTTAATTGAAGTTGTTCATTTTAACTTGCTATAAAGTACTATACAAAATGCGAACATGTTTTTCAGGGCTTCTCACCAAGTAAAAGCAATTTATGAAGAAACATTGTTGCGATTTACTCCAAGTTTGTTTATAATGAGTAAGCACACCAAATGCTGTTTGAATGCTTTTAAGTTAAGAGTGCAAGTAAATACAGGATAGTAACTTTTAAAAAAAATAACCGTTTCTAACTGTTCTGGTGAAATGAATACCCTCTTACAAAGACAACACAAATGTTCTCCTTTAACTTAATATAGCGTTAAAAAATATCCAACAGGATTCAATGTTTTACAATGGATTTAATGACACTTTAATGTAAATAATGTAATAATAAATATAAATTTTTGTGTTGACATAGTTCTTGCGCTGTAATGGAAAACTTTGATCTTAGCAATTATCTTATCCAGTTTGATTGGATTATCATATCTGTACACTGAATATGGACTGATTTGAATACTACGATGTTCGTCTCACGGCATGCGCATCAATGCAGATCATATCATTTCATGGAATCCTTGTAATAATGAGGTAATATGCATGGACTGCCAATCTGATATTATAGACACAACGTCCTTGTATATGATGTACTTTAGGATATAACCTTGAATAGAATCAGCCTCGTACAACTAACACAGATTTATTGTAAGTGCTCAGAAGAGAAGATCACCCATGTTGTATTACACAAGTAAGGTACAATACCGCTAATTGTAAATTGTATACTATTGCATTGTACTTATTTTTGCATGTGCCCTTCAGGGCAATCTAACATGCTTTCATTGCGTGGCCGTATACATGTTTATTGCACACCGTCAAAGCTTAAAGTTGTTCGCAAGAAACATCAATATCACATTTTGTTGATGGGCGTCTAACGCGTTAAAGATTTTACAACACAGAGACTTCTAGCAGTCAGTCTATTTTCATCTATATCACACTATATAATATTATTGTTGTTACATAAAATTAACGTAATAAATGATTTACAGTGTGAAGAAATAAAGATCAAAGTTGTATGTTGCATACATCCTTTTTTATAGGATATATATTTTATAGCATATCTTCTTACCTTGTTTATGTGACTGTAGTCTATACAACCATCTGCACGTGCATATTACCTACTGTTTAAGCGCATGAAAGATGCAACACGTAAACTATTATTCTGACATCAAAATGGAAATTTGAATGGTTCCAGCAACAAATGTTCTAAAGCAACATAATTATGAAATAAGGTGCGTACAACGATCGGCGAAACTGAACAGTGAGGAAATGATGTAGTATGGGCTTAAAAAAAAACGAAAACAAAATCAAGTATAATGATAGCTTTTATCTATTTGATTTAGGTTTTTGGCATTTATGGTTGGTTTTGATGTACCTTTTCAGCCCAGTGTGTCTTTTATACAGAACAGAGTCGATCAAAGAGTTGTATTCTTGATTTCAGTGAAATCGCTTTCAAAACAAATAATTTTCCCGCATTTACTTGTCATATAGGTTGTATTCTAAGAACCTTGTCATCTTTCTGGAAAAGGCGCTTATGAGAAACACACATTTCTTGTCTTGAAAATGCTCCTATGATTGTGTACTTAAATGGACAAGTATTTCCAGCAACAACTCTTCGAAATTCTAATTTCGTCAATATAGTCCATTATTCCATCTTCTCAGTCTATGTGCTCTTGTTGCCAAGTGAAAAGATTAAATACATGTTCAAACATAAGAACGATCCGCGCATAAACCCCTTTACAGAAACAATGCTGTGATTCAGCCAGTCTTACACATTCCAAAGTGAAGTCCGGACATTCGAGGGAGAAAGATATCCTAACTACTAAACAGCACGTGGGCGATTAATTGACGTCAATGTAACGCATTTGCCTGTAATTAAGTGAAATACATGAATTCCCAGCCAAACAAAACAAGTTTGTTGATCGATACAATACCAAGCACGTTCACAATTTAAATGAAGTGTGGGTGATGAACAAATAAAATTAAATGTGTAACACGTACAATACTTACTATTGATGCTTTTTTGTTTGTTATGTATTCTTAAAGCATACATGTAATACTTCATTCAAATACATTGCATTATCATACAAATGAAGAAATATAGTGTACACAGGGCAAATAGACAAAGATCATTATTACTATTGAAAACTTATTTTTGTTGAACATCGATTTGATACACACAGCAATTAGAAAATCTTCAAGCATAAGAACTTTTATACATTAAAAGCTTTGTTATAAAATGTATCCCTTTGCTTACACACTGTTAGTGACTTACCAATCTATCAACAGACAATGTTAACCGAGAAGATGATAAACATAAAACAAGCATGAAAATCGCAACAAGATAAAGCGAAGAAATTTGTATACTGATTTATTCCAAGGCAACGTCTTTAACGGGAAATCTTAAGTCTAAACAAAAATTACAATTTACTAAGAATGGGTGTAATCACGCCAATGCTTTCACAACGGCTTGAGGATTATGATTTGAATGCAAGTGTGTGCATGCGTTAACTGTAAAAAAAAACAACAACGAACAACAAACAGTTTATACACACTGACATATGTATGCAGAAAATATAAGTTTGATTGAATCTTTTCTCTATTGATAGTGACTCTTTACCGAACTTCCGATTGAAATACATCATTCTTAGCCAAGTTCGATCTATTCAACAACAGTACATCATCAAGCTGGCATCTGTGATCATATTACTTTATACAGTGTTAGCCATATTTTGTATACGATATCTTCACCCTCACAGTGACATACAATATTACAGAGCCTGTGATTATAAATGATCATATTTATGATAGGTGGATATATGAGCCGACAATGTGGCATCAAGTGGGAAACGAAATATGCATTAAACGTATCTTTATGATTGGGTTAAGACACAACATGTTCAATAGATTATTCCAGGTCGATAAACCAAGCTGCAATAATTATTTTATGTTTAATGTCACATTGCGTGTGTTGTCCAGTATTGTACTGGAAATATTGGTCTTTTTGGAACAAAATAAAAGACCAGCGAAAAGAATTGCTCTCCGGAAAATGTTGATAAAGGTTTATTATCGTTAAATTTACAAATACAAAACTCTTTTTTTCAATGTATATTCATTAATAGTACATATGATACATAGCAATAGATATGTTTGTACATGCCAAAGCTTAATCATAAACTGTCTTAAGTTTCTGCAAATGACTTTTAAAAAAGGTGATTCTGAAATAGAAATTGAACTCTTGTGAGTGTTTCCCATAGTGATTAACTTATTTTTTTTACAGTCAAAGCGTTAACTGTAATAAAGACCATGAAATAAAAAAGATCAACAGTCGTAACATATTTTAATACTCTTATTACCTTTGTTGTTGTTGTTTTTTTACAGAGAACTTACGTCGTACCTGTGTATTTTTTATTTAGTAACATAACTGTAGCATTACGAATTAATGGATACATTGTTTACATTATGTTAATTTTGATCAGCCGTATATGTCGCTTTTGAATGTATTATATAAAATTCATCAGTCCGATGTTCATTATTTAACGTCAATTGTCTAAAGATGTTAGGAAAAGCAAACATGACTTTATTAATGTACGACATGTTGGGTGTAGAATTATTATGTCATGAATGAATTCATATTTCATTAAACCAAACATAAATAAACAAATAAAATAGTGTATTCGTATTTAAGGAATGTCTCGGATGTGTAAATGTGTCTGATACTATTAAACTGTGTATCAAAAATAATAACAGCTTTTCAATTATTATAAGATATTTCATCGTAATAAGATGTCCGGAATACTTATCCAAGTGACAGAACGCATGGCCCATTTATCAAATTTGACTTGCTCAATCAATCAGGAAAGAACAATTCGCTGCAGGGCAAAAAGGTTTTCTCGAGACGTTGAAAGGAATAGTGTGAAGGGACAGCGTCATTAGGTACTGTAACATATCTTCCCTATGTGTGACACGTGGTAAAATCTTTATTTTACGTTGATGGGGGAATAATGATTATGTCGATCGAATGCTTCATTGGTAATGATTCAAACGATTTAAAATGTAAATAAATAACTTTGACAAAACAACAGATTAGTGTCACGTTTTTGTAATGAATATTCATATTTATTTGGAAACTAATTTAAAATGCTAATATCAGCAAAGCATTTTATTACAAAAAAGCTCTAAACTAGAAAATGCGTCTTACCTAACAAGTTATAATGCACGGTACGGGACCTGATCTAAACTATTTTCTTTAACTGACACATTCAAAGACGTTATTTTGACAAACTTAAATAGTTCCTTGAAATAAAAACATATATGTGATAAAATATTTCTTTTATGCATAATCCTTAATCGGTCTGAAAAGAAAACAAGCGATTGCGAATCTATCCGTCATCATCTTGCTCAACTGTTCATGTGGATAAATACTTTCTTCCCATTTAATGCAAGAAGGGCTTAAAATATTTGCCCAGAAGTTCGTTTACGATCAATTTCGTATAATTCATTTAATTTAAGTTCATGCGGTAAAAAAAATAATGCTTTTATAACAAACAAAAAAAATCTTTTCCAGATTGGGTCACTGTATAATGCGGTCATTTTCTCTGCAAGTTTAGCCATATGCGGAAGCAATTTGTAGATTAATTGACGTCAACGAACAGCCTTGGCAAATAATTGAGCGGCATTGGCAAATAAAAGCATACACAATATCCATGTTGTGGTCGATGTAATGTCACAAAGAAACATCATTGCGCTTATCTTTGGTACAATATTATTTTGTATTCGAGGATGACTTTTACAAATATACAATTCATGTATGCTCATGTCTTTACAAAAGTAAGGCATCGTAGCGATATTATTAAAACTTACAACGGTAATGTCACAAAGAAACATAATTGCGTACATCTTTGGCACAATATTACTACGTATTCGAGGATGAATTTTTACAAATATACAATTCGTGTATGCTCATGTGTTTACAAAAGCAAGGCATCGTTGCGATATTATTGGTACTTACAAGGGTATTTTTTGTCTCTAATGCATTTAAATCGTCTATTAATTATAAAGAGGAAATATTCCTTGATGCAGTACTTATCATATAAATAATTGTGTGTCCTAAACAAACATATGTGTACAAAGGGCTAAGGCTTTGGCCCAATGGCGCTCATTTGAGACCCCTAAGAACTTAAGTGTTTTGAGCAGCTATAGTTAAGACGGTTTCACACGCGACATTTTAGAAAAACTACCGCAACACCTGGCCGCCATGTGTTTAAACAAACCTCAATCATTTTCTTGCTCAATATAGATAACATGACAATATTTTTTATGAGCTAGCTTTAAGTAGAAGCGGTTAAAAATTTATATAATAGATTGTGTAAGTAGTTTTATTATAGCCACATTGAAAAAATTTCCCGGCCTGATGGCGACAATGTCTCACTCGTCGGATAAACACTTAGAACAAATGTGCAGCTCAGGTTTTATGAATATTGTCCGTACAACTGCGACTTCTAGAGTATTCACAAGCCGCATTTTTAATTTTTCGAGAGATTAATTTTTTTTAACCACACATGACCCTGTCCCGAACTCCTCCGAGATATGATTGGGACCAATGCTCTCAGCAAGTTATTGTGGCCTCTGGATATGTAACAAGCCTTTTCTTTAACTTGACCTAGTGACTTACTTATGTACCAAACGTAACTGAGTAATCAAATTGCACCTGGTACCAGAGGGACATTTGTTCTGACTAGGTTTTATAAAGATTGGTCAATAAATTTGGCCTCTATATTTTTCACAAGCTTTTTTCTTTGAAATGTACTTATCTTTAGACCTAACGTTACCCAGTTTTGAAATCGGTCAAGATATCATTAGGAAAAACGTTCCAGCCCAGGTTTTTATGGAGATCAAGTAAAAAGTGTGGCAACTAGAGTTATCACAATATTTTCCCCGAATTTTACCAATTGACATAGTCTTTGAAATCACGTGATCCATTTTCGAACTAGGCCAATATATATTTGTGGCAATTTTTTTTACCAAGTGTAATACATTTTTGTCAATAAATATGGCCTATGTAGTGTTCAAAAGTTTTTAGTGTTGGCACTTGCTAGGATATAACCTAGTGACTTAGTTGTTGACCCAATATGACCAAGTTTCAAGCTCGGCTGAAAAATCATTGGGATAATTTTTCTCACCAAATTAGATGACTATTGCAAAAAACGGCTTTAGAGCGTTCACAAACTGTTTTTTTAATTTGATAGAGAGGCGTAGTTTATGACACCACGTTACCCAGTATAGAATTTGAAAGGGGCAATTAATTTGGCCACGTTTCATAAAGATCAGGGTAAACATGTAGCCTCTATGATGTTCACATGTTTTTCCATTAATTCACATCAAGTTTTAGTTTCTGACCCAACGAAATAACGTTTCAAACTCATTTGAAAAAATGTTAAAACCAACTTGGAAAGTGAATTGACGATTGGGAATAATGGAGGCTTCTATGGTGTTCGCTTTATTATTAAGATGACTTAGTGACTCAGTTTCGAACTCGAGATACCATTGGGAAAAAGGTTCTTACTAATGTTCCTGAATATTGGGCAATCAATTTGGCTTCTATATTGTTCGCAAGCCTTTGCTTCAATTTGAAATCGTGACCTTGTTTTTGATCTCAGCTGATCTTGCCAGTTTGACCTAACATAATGCCATCTTCACTTAATTAGCATAATGTCAACATGACTTGGATTCATGCCACATAACCAAGCCTGTCAGTTTTTCTCAACAAAATGCAGTTTTTGGCGTTCCATAATGTATAGCTCGCCAATAATAACCTGACACTGATCTTTATGCATGAATACATTAAAATAGGATAAATAAGTGTCCGCATAGAAAGCGATTCCACAACCAAATGCAAATACGGGAAACAATGCGTGTGTACAATTTAAGGTAATGAACTTTACGAGAACCGTCAATGTTGACAATATTAATAATAATTAATTATGTGAACAAAGTTTCAACAAGTGTATTCATGAAACTTCAAGTAAATAATGTAAGAATGCAAACTAAACAAATTTCTGTTGTCTGAGCTATTTCCAGTTTCGGCATCTATGCTAGGATATTTTTATACTTGCTATGGTTTGAGGATGTTGTTAAATGGAATCCATTTAATATGTGATATATATATGGACCGCAAGTAGGGTATTTTGAGAGAAGGTCCTTAATAAATTATGTATTGTAACGAAGGGCTATACATGGAATATTCTTCAAAAAGTGAAACATAGACCTATTACTAGAGGTTTTTATTCGCTGAACCAATATCTCCGATGCTGCATTTCGTATCACATAATTCGGTGTATCAATCGTGTTATAGAACGTCTGAGTTGCAAAATTGGCGTAAGTTGAGGATATTAACCAAGTATAATTAAACTTGCACGTAAACAACGAAAACCTGCACACGTTTGAATGTTGCATCTTTGTTGTATCCCCTATACTGCCTTGCGGTAAGTAAAAGAAAAACTATTTTTAGTCTATAACCATGCTATAATATAAAAGACAATCAAAGCACAACGATCAAACTGGGTTGCATCTATCTTATTTCTATTGGTCGCACAAGTTATCAGAGCATTGGTTCCATATGCTAAAAAGGGAACATCACATGCTTCCGTTACGCCGTCACACGCATGTTTACTGCACGCTATCATCATATCATGAATTTATTCACATGGAACATTAATATTATATTAATATTAATATTATAGTTTGTAAACTATGGTCCAGAACGAGGACTTTACTGATTCCATGGTGTATTTAAGTAGCATACTGCAAGTCTAAGGGATTTCAAAAATGTTTTCTTTTATTGTTGATCAATTGAAACATATACATATAAATATGGACTCCTTCGTAAACATCATATAGATTAACATAATAAAATTATGTGGCGTTTTCTACATGGAACACATTTTCTAGATTAGCCATCACGGGTGGCTTCTTTAATTACAAATAATTTAAAAAAATGTTTTCTTTTGTTGTTGTTCAAATAAAACATGCACATATATGTATATATACATAAATATGAACTCCTTCATTTACATCATATAGATGAACATATGTGACTTTTCCTACATTGAAAACAAATCTAAAGAACAAAAATTCTTCGTTGCTAATCATCGGTTGTTTACATGAAATGATCGGGAAAATATTCCAGCAGAAGAACTTTGAAACTGTATAATAAATGCGTTATGAAATGTTATCATTTTGCCTACAAATAACATATATTTATGTTTAGAATTTATAAAGGTGTAACGGATTACTGAGGTATCGGCCCACAGTTTGAAGTATGATCACGTGTCAGATTTGATTGGACGTTTATGGTATTGCTTTTCAAAAAATGTTCCAAGTTTGTAGGTTAGTCCAAAGAATGCATAGCGAATCATTAATTTATTGTGCACTCTTACAGGGGCTGCTTAACGGGTGACTCGGATGATAAGATGGCTAACATCAGATATATTTGAATTTCATAACTATGACTAGCATAAGAAACAAAGAAGTTACAAATAAGGCTAACGCCAAAATAATTAGCTATGTATGGTCACAGTATGGCCCAACAAATTTAAAATTGCCGAACTCACTACCCATACATGTCGCATGCTACAAAGCTACATGCTGCTTATAATAGCTTGTAAAGTTATTCACAAGAGATATTGCCATCATCGTTATAAACAAGCGTCTTACACGAAAACGGGGTTCTACGTATTATCTAAACCACTGTCTTTTTCAGTGAATCCGCTTCGCATATAGCCAATTTCTATCTGTTTTACAGTGAACAATAAGGACATTGGAAGATCACTATGAATGTTCTTAAATCAGTACAATTATTGTTTGGCAGTAACAAAGAAATACAGATATCTGTGAGATGAAACACACATCTTGAACTACTTTTATGGATTCTTTTCAAGTCAGTAATGATTTTTGCGATCATATTATCAAATTGCATTTACATATTATGTGAGCATTATGCTAAAACTGATGAATTTTCATGAAAAAATGCAACAACGCCGAAAGTTCTTCATATTGAAATGTGAACTATTTCAAGGCAAAATTCTTTTACTGGCTAAATTTTTAGAATAGAGTATGTATGCTTCTTGCATATAGTATATGCAAGGGCACAAGCAATGCTTTTGCAAACTACCTGCAAAAAGCTCAGTGCATTGAACTTATTTTATGGATGCAAAAAAAGTAATAATATTCAGACATGTTCGTAATATCTAGTATCAAACATTTCTTAACATTTAAAAAAATGGACAAATCATAAACATTAATTGCATTAATTAATTTCATGAATTGCAGCCTTCTGACGTAATCTGACACATAATCAAATGTGGTAAACTGCATCATTTTTTTAACTTGAAGTGTCAAATAGGCTCGTACTATCCGTCATTTTATTTTCTACACACCACTATGTGATGTTAAATAGTTGCTGCGAGTTAAAAATGAAATATATTTCTATGTAATGTCATATTTTGCTGTAAATAATATAGTGCTCATGCCAGGTCTTTGACTTGGGAGTAATTGAATATCATTCATTTGAAAAACTGGTCATCTCACAACATCAAACTGTGCACACATAAATATGAGACAAATACTGACAGTGTCACCATATGTCTAGCATTATGATTAAAATCAGTAAAAATGTGCAAGATTCATAACATAACTGACACTGCTGATAACGAACATTTCATTTCAAGGTCTTGTTTCCAGCACACTAGTTTAAGTATTGTATTGTTTCACAGAAAATAACTTTCAATGATATGACATAATGCTATAATTAAACAAGGGCAATATCCAGTTTGCTTTAATAATCAGATATTGTACCTCGTATTGGGTGAGTCCGAATAGTCAGGTTGCAAAACAATACACATTATTTTATTTGCACGAATCCATTTAACATAAGGTATACCGTCAGAAATGCGTTCTGTGGGAAAAGTCCGTAATGCATGATGCATTTGAGATAATGATCATGAATATTATAAACCTAAAATGCTACATTTAGGCCCAGTATCAGCCGTTTTTATCTATACGCCAATTAACGCCGCAAAATTAGCCACTATATCGTTCACATCGCCCACGCACGAATTTAAAGTTGCGTTGCACGTTCGCACACTTAATACTACCGGTAGTTCCATTATCCAAACAAAGTTTCCATGCAAAAATGTCGAAAAGTACATGCACAATTATTGGAGGCCACACGCCTGTTTACTGCAAGCCATTATAACTTGAACGGGCGAGCTTGAAGTGATTCCCATACGACATCGCTATCACAGTTTATTAACGAGCGTCTAACACGTATACAAGATTCTCAATCTACTTAACTAACCGACTCTCTTTATATTTGCTTAATAATACAGCATTTTGACGAATTATGTTAATGTTCAACTGCATTACTGTCAGCGATACGACTTTTAACCATCAATTCAAAGAAACAAATTGTAATATGTAAGACATCGATACATATGATGTTATCATTTTTAAAAGTAAAGATCTCGTAACCAGGTTCCAGTCGGTACCACGCTTTTTAACTGCGATTTAATTACTTCTCGATATCATGTACTACATGACTCGAAGAAGTTGATTCTTACACGAACACTTATTATTTGTTCCGGCATCAATGGCCTTATGTTTGAGACAAGAAAAGTTAATCGGTAAATAAATAATCTGTATACAAACCATAGCATGCTAGCATACATTATCAGACTCAAACATTTCTATTATATTTACAATTAACAAATACAAATATAAATAAGTTTCCAGTTGACATTTTTTACAGGAGTATAAACAAAAGCTGAACTTTTTGTCAGCATTTCGGAAAAACGCATTTAGCAGTAACATATTTTTGGACCCTTCTGTGCTCAAACGATCAAAGGTCGCCGTGGTGTAATGGACATGGTGTCCGCCTAGCGACGGGGAGGCCAGGGGTTCGATCCCCAATGTGGGAGCGTTCTTTAGATTTTCCGACCCCAAGACACCAAGTACTGGTTCTAGGCCCAGGAAACGGACTCGAGAGCGTTTATATAAGCTTTAGGCTTTCGATGCAATCGAGCAAAATAAATAGGTTTAAATTAAAATAAACGAAAAATGCAAATATTATAGGAAATAACTTTCATACCGAGGTGAGGTTTTATACTTTTGTCTTTTTAGGTGCGATTTGCTCTGTTTGTATTTCTGACATTTAAACATAAGAATATCCTTGAATATTTCCTTCACGACCACAGTATTGTGATTTTTTTTTCATCCACTGTTACAAGTGTCACTGGGTTTTCAATGCATATGCTATTCAAGAATGAAAGATAATCATGCTCTTGGGACATAATATGGAAATACTTGATATGTTAATGTACATCAATCTTGCGCATTTTCTCAATAATGAAGGGACACATATGTCTCAGTAGACCACGGATGGTGAGCCACATTGGTGATAAAGACAATATATTTCAGACTTTCAGTAGCTGTTTAAAGCTCAAGTGTTCCTGTGATAAATAATTCAAGATGATGCTTTTTCCGCAGCACTTCTCAATCCTTTGATAGCTGTCTTTCTTTTACGTCCATTGATTTCCATAACAATCAACATCTTTAAATAATAAGAAGTAATTCATTTTATCCATTCGATTTCCACAGCGAACAATCATGTACCCCAACTCTTACCGCACAATTTCTCCAACTTTTTCCAACTTTCCTGTTTCCCCGCGACATCGCTGTTCCCAAGGAACTTTGATTTCTATCGCTATGTTATTTGTCGGATGTGTTGACCACTGCAAAATGTGTGGGCATATGTTGGTTTGGAAGACATTTGGGAACTGCAGTTGTTTCTTTGTGTCAAATTTCATCACTTGCCGATGTAAACGGGAAGTTTTGGTATCTTCCTTAACAAACGAAATCAGTCTGAATTTGGATTCATCGATTTTTAACATAAAATAATCAAAAATTCTTTCAGAATAAGTGCTCAACAATAATCGATGTTATCTTAGAGTAAATACAAGGTTAAACCTTTAAAACAATATCCGTTTCTAACGGTTCAAACATCTGGCGAAATGAATGCCCTGTTACTAAGACAACACAAATGTTATAATTATATTAAACATATGGCGTAAAAAACTATCCAAAAATATCCAATGTTTCAAAATTGATTTTATGACACTTTTATGTAAATCATGTAATCATAAATAAACATGTTTGTGTTGACATAGTTTTTGCGCTGTAATGGAAAACGTTGATCAAAGCCATTATCTTATCCAGTTTGTTTCTATTATCATATCTGTACATTGAATATGGACTAATTTGAATACGATTGTGTTCGTCTAACGGCATGCAAATTAATGCAGATCATATCATTTCATTGACTCCTTGTAATAATGAGTTAATATATAGGGACGGCCAATCTAATATTATAGAAAAAAGTCCTAAGTCCTTGTAAATGATGTACTTTAGGATATAACCTTGAATAGTATCAGCCTCGTACAACTAACACAGATTTATTGTAAGAGCTCAGAAGAGAAGAACACCCATGTTGTATTACACAAGTAAGGTACAATACCGCTAATTGTAAAGTGTATACTAACTATTGCATTATACTTATTTTTGCATGTGCCCTTCAATCTAACATGCTTTCATGACGTGGCCGTATACATGTTTATTACACGTCGTCAAAGCTTTAAGTTGTTCGCAAGAGACATCGAAATCAAATTTTGTTGATGGGCGTCTAACGCGTTTAAGATTTTACAACACAGAGACTTCTAGCAGTCAGTCTATTATCATCTATATCACACTATATAATATTATTGTTGTTACATAAAATTAACGCAATAAATGATTTACAGTGTGAAGAAATAAAGATCAAAGTTGTATGTTTCATACATCCTATTTTATAGCGTATCGTCTTACCTTGTTTATGTGATTATAAGCTAGTCTATAAAACCATCTGCACTTGCATATTACATACTGTTTAATGCATGAAAGATGCAACGAGTAAAATTTTATTCTGACACCAAAATGGAATCTGAATGGTTCCAGCAGCAAATGTTATAAAACAACATGAATATGAAATATGATGCGTATAACGAACGGCGAAACTGCAAAGTGGGCACATGGTGAAGTACGGGGTAACACAACAAAAAAAATCAAATATATTAATAGCAATTAATTATTTGAATAATGTTTTTGGTAATTATGCCCACTGTGTCGTTTATGCAGATGAGAGCCGATCAAACAGTTGTATTCTTGATTACCGTGAAATCGCTTTCAAAAGAAATAAGTTTCCCGAATTCAACTTTTTACATAGGTTGCTTTCTAAGAATCTTGTCAGCATTCTGGAAAAGGCGTCAATGAGAAACAAACATCTGTTGTCTTGAAAATGCTCCTATGATTTTGTACTTAAATGGCCAAGTATTTCCAGCAACAACTCGAAGTGCTAAATCCGTCAATATATCCCATCTTCTCAGTCCATGTGCTCTTGCAATCCGCGCATAAACCCCTTTACAGAAACAATGCTGTGATTCAGCCAGTCTTACACATTTCAATATGAAGTCCGGACATTCGAGGGAGAAGGATAACCTAACTACTAGACAGCACTTGGACGATTAATTGACGTCAATGTCACGCATTTTCCTGTTATTAAGTGAAATACATGAATTCGTAGCCATATTGATTGATATTAATTGATATTAATTGTTTACATTATATTAATTTTGATCAGCCGTATATGTCGTTTTTGAATTAATAATATAAAATTCATCAGTCCGATGTTCATTTTTTAACGTCAATTTTCTAAAGATGTTAGGAAAAGCAAACACGACTTTATTAATGTACGACATGTTGGGTGTTGAATTATTATGTCATATTTCATTAAACCAAACACAAATACACATATAAACTCAGTGTACTCTTATTTAAGGAATGTCTCGAATGTGTAAAATAGTCTGATACTATTAAACTGTGTATCAAAAAATAATAACAGCTTTTCAATTAGTTTCAGATATTGTATCGTAATAAGTGTCCGGAATGCTTATCCAAGTGACAGAACGCATGCCCCATTGATCAAATTTGACTTGCTCAATCAATCAGGAAAAAACAATTCGCTGCAGGGCAGACGTTGAGATGAAAAGTGTCCAGCGACAGCGTCATTAGGGACTGTAACATCTCTTCCTTATGTGTGAGACGTGGTAAAATCTTTGTTTTGCGTTGATGGGGAAATAGTGATTATGTTGATCGAATACTTCATTGGTAATTAGTCGAACAATAAAAAATGTAAAAAATAACTTTGACAAAAAAAAACAGATTAGTGTTATGTTTTTGTAATGAATATTCATATTTATTGGGGAAACTAATTTTAAATGCTAATATCCGTAAACATTTTATTACAAAAAAGCTCAACACTGGAAAATGCGTTTTACCTAAACAGGTATAATGCACGGTACGGGATCTGATCTAAAATATTTTCTCTGACTGACACATTCAAAGACGTTATTTTGACAAAGTTAAATAGTTCCTGGAATTTAAAAACATATGTGTGATAAAATGTTTTGCTATATGCATAATCCTTAATCGTTCTGAAAAGAAAAAAAAGTGGTTGCGAATCTTTCCGTCATCATCTGACACAACTGTTCATGTGGTTAAATACTATCTTCTCATTAAATGTAAGAAGGGCTTAAAATATTGGCCCAGAAGTTCAATAGGATCAATTTCGTATAATTCATTTAATTTAAGTTCATGCGGTAAAAAACAAAAGTAATGCTTTTATAACAACAAAAAAGAATCTTTTCCCGATTGGGTCACTGTTTAATGCGGTCATTTTCTTTGCAAATTTAGCCATATGCGGAAGCACTTTGTAGATTCATTGACGTCAACGATCCGCCTTAGCCAACAACTTAGCAGCATTGGCGAATAAAAAGCAAACACAATATCCATGTTGTGGTCGATGTAATGTCACAAAGAAACATCATTGCGCTTATCTTTAGTATAATATTACTAAGTACTCGAGGATGACTTTTTACAAATATACAATTCATGTATGCTCATGTCTTTACAAAAGTAAGGCATTTTGAATCGTGTCCGAAAATTAAAATATGTTAAACCAAATGTTCTTATTAAACTTTTCAATTTAATTAACTTGTTTTTATCAAAAGGATACGATGCTTATGTACTTAAAAAACACGTGCTTGATGGTTTTCGATTCACTATATCTTTCTTCTCTTTAAATTTGAAATCATTAGTGATATTATAGGCATTTTTCACTATTGAACAAAATTGTGTCTTTGTGTCGTATGCACAAATCTGCATGAAAACTACATTTGGACTCACATCGTACATCAAACCATTTCTGTCGTCATTTGTCAAAACACCTATATACTGTTTGATTCCAATAATGTCTTTACAGTACTGCCCCTGGATTTTGTTCACGTCATTGTGTCTTCGCTTGTCAATAACTCTTTCTCTGTTCCTGGGTACATATATTTTTTTGACGTCATACGATCAACTTTCCAGTTGTAATCTACATGCATAGGTCATTGGGTTTATAACGTTCAATTTTATTTAAATTTTCTCTCTGATAGGCGTTTCTTGATTGATTTAATATTATTATTTTAGCAGTCACATAAACAACCAAGCAATGTAATATGGAATTTCTACACCCATTATTGCTGCTTCTTCCTGTATTTGCGCGATGATTATCTGAAATATTAACTTAATGACGCTATATTCTTAAATCTTTTTCTATAAAGAAGGAATGTAGTTGACACTTGTGTGTACTTTCATTTGATCGTTCGTCAAAAAGTTGTAACTCTGCTGCTCTGGTATCTTCAATACCATTGAGTAATTAAATTGTATTTAAATTGAATGCGTTTTAATTCCCTTTTATTATTGTTTAATTTAAGTTACAATGCTATGACGTTAAATTTTATTTACACTTAAATGTATTATGAATGTTGCTTGGCCAAATGTGAGGTTGAGCGCTCTATAATCGGTTTAAACCCCCAATGCTTTGCATAGACCGTTCCAAGGCGGTGACCCCAGCTTTATTCATATTTTGTGTTTATGTTGTGCTGTTTTGTACTGTTTGGGCAATCGGTCACTTGCCTTAAATAAAGGACCAACTATTTGTTAATAATGAGTATTCAATACTGCTCCAGCAGTTGGAGTTTCACTTTTTTATATCGTAGGTTTGGCCCAAATGCGCTCATCTGAGACCCCAATTAACTTAACTGTTCTGAGCTGGTATTGTTAAGAAGGTTTCACACGCGACATTTTAGAAAAACTACCGCAACACCTGGCCGCCATGTGTTTAAACAAACCTCGATCATTTTCTTACTCACTTCAGAAAACATGACAATATTTTTATGAGCTAGTTTTAAATTGAATCGGTTAAAAAGTTCTCTTCTAGATTGTGTAAGTTGTTTTACTATGGCCACATTAGAAAAATTGCCCCGCCTCATGGGGAGAATGTCTCACTCGTCGGATAAACGCTTAGAACAAATGTGCAGCACATGTTTTATGAATATTGTCCGTACAACTGCGACTTCTAGATATTCACAAGCTGCATCTTTAATTTTTCGAGAGATCATTTTGTTTTACCCCACATGACCCAGTCCCGAACTCCTCCGAGATATGAATGGGACAAATGCTTCCAGCAAGTAAATGTGGCCTCTAGACTTTTAACAAGCCTTTTCTTTAATTTGGCCTGGTGACTTACTTATGTACCAAACGTAACTTAGTAATCAACTCGCCCCTGATACCAAATGGACATTGATTTTATTCTTACCAGGTGTTGGTAAGATTGGTCAATAAATTTGGCCTCTTTAGTTTTCACAAACTTTGTTTTCTTTAAAATGTACTTATCTTTATACCTAACGTTACCCAGTTGTGAACTCGGCCAAGATATCATTAGGAAAAATATTCCGACCAAGTTTTTATGGAGATCAAGTAAAAATTGTGGCAACTAGTGCTATAACAATATTTTCCCCTAATTTTACCAACTGACATAGTTTTTTTTTAATCACGTGATCCATTTTCGAACTAGGCCAATATGTATTTGTGGCACAAGTTTTTTACCAAGTGTAATACCTGTTGGGCAATAAATGTGGCCCATGTAGTGTTCAAAAGGGTTTGGTGTTACTAGGTAATGAACTAGTGAGCTAGTTGTTGACCCAATACGACCAAGTTTCAAACTCGGCTTAGATATCATTGGGAAAATTTTTCTCACCAAATAAGATCATTTTTGCAAAACAAAACGGCTTTAGAGCGTTCATAAACTGTTTTCTTTGATTTGATAGAGAGGTGTAGTTTATGACACCACGTAACCCAGTGTAGAATTTTAAAGGGGCAACTTATTAAGCCACGTTTCATAAAGATCGGGGTATAAATGTGACCTCTAGGGTGTTCACATTTTTTTCCATTAATTCACATCGTGTTTTAGTATCTGACCCAACGAAATAACGTTTCAAACTCATTTGGAAAAATGCTATGACCAACTTGGCAAGTGAATTGACGATTGGGCGATAACGGAGGTTTCTAGAGTGTTCGCTTTGT